>NW_027396303.1:0-8333 GCF_047715535.1 Aspergillus foveolatus | reverse complement strand
AACCTTGAAGACTCAGCAGCGTTAGACGAGTGGGAAGCCCGCAGCAATCACCAACGGCCTGTCCCAACTACATCACCTCAACCTCGGAAGAAGGGGGGGAGTAATGTAGCGGGCCCTGCCCGGAAGTAGTGCTCGAGGCCGTCGACGGCCACTCGCTTCACGTGACCTTACCGTCACATGACTCGTTAGTAAGCTGGCGCATATCTAGATGTTTCTACCTGGCGATCTTGTTTCTTTTCTTTTCTTCTTTCTTCAGCGTGTTCTTCTGCAATAATCCTACCTGTAGGATAGTGAATGGCATTAGCCCGTGACAAGCTGTCCTGAATTCACAAATATCACAAGCTTAGAGAAAGAAACAAGAGATAGAAGCACAGATATCTTCCTCCTCCCTTTATCAACCTTTCCTAATCATATATGAAGACTTCCGACTTCCTAGACTTGCATGCTGACAGATCTCTTTCCCGAAGTTATAAGGATAGATCTCTTTTCTTATAAGGCTATAATTCCAAGGCTGTATACTAAATATTGCAGAGACCTTATTTAGAACCAGGTTAAGGGCATGGCTGATAATCAAGATCCAGGCTATAGCCTGTAGTAATTATCTTTCTTTTTCTCAAAGACTAAAGGCCTATAGCTAGCAGGTTAGTAATAATATTATTAATAGTATCTGTAGTCCTGGGAAGGGTTATAAATATTATAATAGGCTAGATATTCTTATAAGCTTCTATATCCTTAAATTTCTTAGCTAGCTCCTATATTAGCTTTGTATATTTCTTCTATTTTATAAGTAGTCTTAGATATTTCCTCTTCCTTAAAATATTATAGTTTAGGATCCTCTTAATCTTATATTCTTCTATTCTATCCTCCCTACTAATTATAGATAATTAAGGTTTATAAATTATCTAGAATAGCTGAGAATTACCTGCAGGTATTTATAATAGTGCAATATAAAATATATTATATATCTCTGGGTAGATATCAAGATAAATAGTATATAATCTAACTAGCTTAATTACTATATATTTAGTATTTTACTAGTCAAGTTTTTTAGACAGCCTATTTCTAATTATATTTTCCAGGTTAAGCTATAATTTTTTTTTAATATAAAATTATTTTAATGGCTGCTAGTTCTAGTTTATATATCTTTTATATTTTTCCTGAGCTACTATTATTATTATCGAAGCTAGTTTTATTACTTTTCTAAGTTTAGAAATAAAAGCCTCTATTTGAATAACTAGTATCTTGTCTTCTACTCTCAAGAATTTTTTAATTTTAATAAGCTTAATATTATAGCTATAAGTTATAAAGAACAGGCTTATACTAGTAATAAATAATATATAGCTATTAATTATTAATATTATAATAAATAAAAGTTACTCCTAATTATCCTAGTAATATAAAATAAAGTATTATTAATAAATTTCTAGTTCTTAGTTTATCTATTTAGTAGATTTATCTATTTTTAGATAAAATATTGTTAATAATTTTCTAGTAATCCTTATTAAAAAGAAGATTTATTTCTATATTACAGAGATAAACTAAAGATCTCTATATAATATAATTATTAAAAAGTCTATAGTACTAAATTAGGTATTTTATTAATAAGACTATAACTACTTTAACTATTATTTTCTTTATAATCTATAATTACTATTATAAATACAGCCCCTGACCTGGATACAGGTAGATTAGTTATAAATTTATAAATATCTTATTCTATTGCTAGTCTAGAATAAATAATAATTTCAAGAAATTATGTCTCCTCTCCCTCTATATAGCTTTGCTACTATATATATAATTAATTAGAAAAAAATTATTATATACCCTATAATAAACCTGGCTAAGTAATTTTTAATTAATAATTATTTTTAAAAGGTCACAGCCAGGATATCCTGTTAAGATTAAATTATAATATCACTAGTTAATTAATATATATAGGGGCTTATAGTACAGAATCTAAATATAGTCTCTCTATAATAATTATTGCCCTTTTTTTATTAAATATTCTAAAATTAAATTTGGTAAACTCTTATAAGATCTGCCTAGCTTTATTATAGACATGTTCTATAAGAGCTAGTATCTTTTATTATATAATACAACTTTTTTCTAAAGTTATTAGACCTTTAGTTCAGAATCTATAAAAAAATAAAGATATTTTTTATATTTAATTTCTATTTCCTGCCTGATCCTTATTACCTCCTAATATTTATATAATATTTATATAATATTTTATATATATATAATAAATTAGGGGTGCATTGAATAAAATAGCTATATTATTTAAGAATAAGATCTTATTTCTTTTTAATAGTAGCTAGTAGGAGCATCCTTGAAGATATTATCTAGATTTTTTAGTAAATCTTAGTCTTCTCAAGATAAGATATTAAATGCTATAGTCTTCTTCCCAGGTTCGTAAGATATTTTAAATTAGAATTATAAAAGCTTACGAATCTACTATATTTATTTTTTTATAAGTTATTACTTTTTTATAAAATATTCTAGATTCTTATAATTACTTAAGACAGCAAAACTCTTCATACTCTATAATATATTTTATTATTATTCTAAATATTCAATAGTAGCTAGTAATTCTTTATTATAAATAGAATGGTTAACCTCTACAGGTAAGTATTTTTTAATATAAAAGACTACTAATCTCTATCTATTATCTTCTACTAGTTAAGATAACTTGCTTCTAATGTAGTATCTAGACAAGTCTAGTATTATATATATCTCTTTTTCTAGATTAAAGGGAGCTAGGACTAGTACCTTAACTAATAATTTTTTACAATATTTAAAAACTGGTTGCTCAGTATCTCCCTATTAAAATCAAATATTCTTTTTAGTTAGATTTATAAAAGATTAAGTAATCTTTAAAAATTAAGAAATAAATTCCTGGTGATAGTAAATCTAAGAAGTCTTATATATCTCTTAACTAATATAAAAGATTTTTATATTTTGATTATCTTAATTTTTTCAGGGTTAATATATATTCCCTGCTTAGAATTTATAATATAGTCTAAGTATTTAATATATTTTTATTTGAACTTGTATTTATTAATATCTAATTATAGATTTATTTTCTCTAACTTCTTCGGGACCTGCAGGACCTGTTTTTAATATTTCTTAAAAAGTTATTAGTAAGAATAATTATATTATTAATATAAACATATAATATAAATATTAAGGAATTTTTACAGGACTAGGTTAATATATAGAAAATTATTAAGATACCTATTAAACTAAAAAAGGTAACAAGCTATTTAAAAGATCTAAACCTTGTCCTGAAAGCTATTTTCTATTTGTTATTTTTTTAAATTCTAATCTTATAAAAGATAGTAAAATATCTAGCTTTATATTATATATAGCCTTGGCTTTATTTACAGAGTCTCTAAGGTTAGAGAAAGAAGAATACAGTCTTTCTTGGTAATATTATTTAACTTCTTATAATCTATACAGAATTAGAGGCTACTACCAGATTCTTAAAAAGAACTAGTACTCTAATAGAAGATTTACTGATATAAATCTAGTTCTTGTCTAGATAATCTATAAATATTTTCTAAAAAGCTAGCAACTTTTTTTTAATATATTATATTATAATCCCCAGGACATGACTTTTTCCCTGCTATATTTATTTTTTTCTAGTTTAATAATATGTGACGAGCTACGCCCGAAGTCTTGATTCGAGCTACGCCCGAATTGCGACGAGCCGGATAAGCCGGACATACTGGACATGATCAACATGATCAACAGGATTAATAAGATCAACATGATCAACGTGACCAACGTGACCAATATGCTCGATACTGATCAACACGCTCGGAGTCCAATGGTCCGAGCTTGCTACCAAGCTTGCCATTCAGGCAAAGCATATAAGAAGCTCGACGGTCACTGTTTATTAGTTCTTTAGCGAATTCTTCTCTAGTCCAATGCTACTTGTTAGTATCTACGACTCTAGCTCGTGACACAATACAATTATTATTAGGGTAATAAAATAATAGATAGTCTTGGCTAATAATCTCAGGGCTAAAAAGTCTTTAAATTTATCTTATTATAGTAGAATATTAGTAATTTTATTTTAGGATCTATTAATTTGTTAGCTTTACTAAACTTTTTCAAGGCCTTTTTGATATCCTGCAGTAATATACTAAAAATCTTAATTTTTATTTTAATCTCTTGCCCCTTCAAAGAATTACCTTGAATATAGAGATAGTAACTTAATTTATAAAGTCTTTAGTCTTCTATTCTAGTTTTTTATATAATCTAACAAGGGTATTACTAGTACTAATATAAAACCTATCTTTTTTTAATAAGTATTGTATAGATACTTGTTAATCCCTAGCCTATAATATCTTAAGTAATATAGATTATTTTATTTAAGAAATAATATAAGCCTATATTCTTTATTACTTGTACTTATTACTAATAATTTTAAAATATACTATTTAATCAACTATATTATATTTTTACCTGTAACTTGTTCTAAAATCCTTAGCTTAACTAAAAAAGTTAAAAGCTATAATTTCTATTGAAGATTTTTAGAGATAGCTATAATTATAGTAGCTATTATTAAATATTACTTGAGTAAAGAAGATATTATTAATATTAATATTAATATATAGTCCCTTTTAATCTATCTTCTCCTATTCTTAGAATTATCTCTATTTTATTATAGCTTCTACAAGTCCTTATTTATAAAATTCCTATTTTCTTAATTCTTTTATAGCTACTTCCATAATTCTTATTCTTAAAATAAATACTTTATTACTAGCTAGGGGTATTATAGCTGCTAAAAAATATTATTTATTTTAATATTTATTATATCTATATTCTATATATCTTTCTTCTTTCTAATAAATATTAATCTTATTCTTCTTTACCTATCTAGCTAGTTTCCTAAGTAGAGAGTAGTCTTCTAGTCATTTTAAGAAATATCTATTTTTATTCTTCCTAGGATAAGTAGAGTTAATATTTATAATTATAAATAAATTCTTATTTTATTATTTCCTCTCTCCAGGTAGTACCAGGTAAGGAGATTATAAAAATAAGATTAATTTCTATCTTATCCCGCTAACTAGTTTCTATCTTCTTAGAAATATTATTTTTTTATTTTCTAAAAAGCTCTATCTGATTACTTATCTCTTTATATTTAGAAGCAAAATTTATATAAATTTAGAGGTCTAAGTTTAGGCAGCTAATTAGATAGATCTTTAAGTATAATATATTCTAAAAATATAAAATCTTAGAAGAATCTTTCTATAATTTAGCTTTAATATTTATAATCTCTCTCTTAAATTAGGGATAAAAAGTTATAAACAGTTTATTTTTCCTTATCAAATAGTATATAGTGCCTGGTAAGCCTTATCCTTGTAATTATATTCTTTATATAGGATATCAAGCCTACTAATAATGGCTTAAGATTTAGGAGAAGTATTCTTTAATTCTAGCTTATAGAAGGTAATATTTGTTTTGGCAGCTTCTTCAAGGCAAGAATAAATATATCTTAGCTAAGATCTTTTATTACCTATAGCAGCAGTATCTTTTTTAATCTTTCTCTTAATCTCTAACTTCTACCCATGCTATTGTAATTTGTGCCTATTAAATATTAGTAGGTATAGAAGACTATGGAAAGACTTTATTAAAGCAGTCATACCTATTCCTGTATCTATATTTTCTTCAAATATCAGATTTCTGGACTTCTGGACTTTGGGTGCTCTAAACAAGCCTTCTGAACTTCTGGACTTCAGGTACTCTTAACGAGCCTTCTGGACTTCTGAACTTCAAGTTATACATCCTTAAACAGAAGCTTGTGATAATGTAACAGGCATAGGTGGTATTATTTTCAACTAGCTGTCCTGTATTCACAAGTATCACGGGCTTAGAGAAAGAAACAAGAGATAGAAGTGCAGGTACCTTCCTCCTCCCTTTATCAACCTTTCCTAATCATACATCAAGACTTCTGACCTCCCAGACTTGCATGCTGACGGATCTCTTTCCTGAAGTTACAAGGACAGATCTCTTTTCTTATGAGGCTGTAATTCCGAGGCTGTACAATGATGTCGCAGAGACCTTATTTAGAACAAGGTTGAGGGCATGGCCGACAACCAAAATCCAGGCCATAGCCTGTGACATAGCCTTCATCCCAGGTTAATAAGCTATCTTGAATTAGAACTATAAAATTTAGGAGTCTACTATGTTTACCTTTCTATAGGTTATTATTTTTTTTATAGAGTATTCTAGGTTCTTATACAAGATAGTAAAATTCTCTATACTCTATAATATACCTACTATTTTTCTAGATATTAAATAATAGCTAGTAATTCCTTATCATATATAAGATAGTTGACCTCTATATGTATTTCTTTAAATAGAAAGCTACTAGTCTTTATTTATTATTTTTTGCTAGTTAAGATAGCTTATCTCTAATATAGTATCTAGATAAGTCTGGCTATATATATTTCTTTTTCTATATTAAATAAGACTAGGATTAGTACCCTAGCTAGTACCTTTTTAAGATATTTAAAGGCTACCTGCTTAGTATCTTCTTATTAAATTTAAACATTTTTTTATGCCAGATTTATAAGAGGTTAAGTAGTCTTTAAAAATTAAGAAATAGATTCCTAGTCATAATTAGTAAAGCCTAAAAAACTTTGTATATCTCTAACTCATATAAGAGATTTTTATACTTTACTTTTATTTATTCGGGATTAATATTGCTTAGAATCTGTAATATATCCTAAGTATTTAATATATATCTACTTAAACTTATATTTAGTAATATCTAATTACAGGCCTGCTTCTAACTTCTTTAAGATCTATAAGACTTGTTTCTAATATTTTCTAAAAACTTATTAGTAAAGATAATTATATTATTAATATAAATTATATTATAGATATCAAGAAATCCCTGCAGGACAAATTTAATATATCTTTAAAAAATTACTAGAGTACCTGTTAATCTAAAAAAATAATAAACTATTTAAAGAATCTAACTAAACCTTGTTCTAAAAGCTATTTTTTTACTTATTATTTAAATCCTAATTTTATAAAAGATAGTAAAGATATCTAGCTTTGTATACTATATAGTCTTAGCTATTATTTATAAAGCTTCTAGAATTAGAAGGAGAGTATAGTCTTTCTTAGTAATCTTATTTAACTTTCTATAATTTATACGGAATTAGAGGCTATTACTAGGCTAGTATATTAATATTTTTAGACTACTTATACCTGAGGAGATGATAGTTATAATCTAAAAAAGATTTTATATAAACTAGAGATATATCTTGACTCAACAAGCTAGTTCTAATATTATATAAAAAATAATACTAAATATACTACACTTTCAGAATACTATAAAATAGTACTATTAAAGGTAGCTTAATTAAAGGCTGTCACAGGCTATGGCCTGGATCTTGGTTGTCGGCCATGCCCTCAACCTGGTCCTAAATAAGGTTTCTGCAACATTAATGCACAGCCTGGGAATCGCGGCCTCGTAGGAAAAGAGATCCGTCGGCATGCAAGTCCGGGAAGTCGAAAGTCTTGACGTATGATTGGGAAAGCTTGATAAAAGGGGGGAGGAAGATATCTGCACTTCTATCTTTTGTTTCTTTCTCTAAGCTTGTGATACTCGTTTATACAGGACAGCTAGTTGAAAACAATACTACCTACGCCCGTTACAAAGGCTATACCTGCAGGCAATATATATTAATAATTACCATTCTTATTCCTACTAAGACCAAAGTATAGATATTTAAATGTCTATAAAAAGGTATTTAGCAAACTATTATTCCTGACTTATTTTAACCTGATAAGATATCTATATCTTAATATTAATATATTTTATATATTATTTAGAATTATAGTTTTCTATACTAAGTTAGACTATAGAATAACTAAAAACTCTCTGTCAAAGCTACTATTATAAATATAGGTCTGACTACTAATATTCCTATTAGACTGCGGCATATCCGCAGATATCAGATAGCAAATGCTATCCATATCGTATCCATGCGGATACCAGATACCTGAGTTGCTATCTTTATCCACATCCAAGTCCACGCGGATACGATATGGATATCTTATTACTATCCGCACTAGCATAATTCTCGCTAGATTAACCCAATCTAACCTGCCACATGACGTATAATATGCTGATTAATATCAGTAATATACGCATGTTCTGGCTTTGACAAGCTTGCCAGCACTACACGGCTTCTGTATGATACTACTTCCCGGGATGGATCAAATATATATCACTACCAGACCTTGTTGCATAAACATGCTACCGTTATTGGTAGTAGCCTGACTCTGTAGCTTGTCTGTTGTATCTACTC
>NW_027396302.1:0-8356 GCF_047715535.1 Aspergillus foveolatus | reverse complement strand
AAACTTATATTTATTCTGCTTTATAAAATATTTTTAATTATTTTATATTATTTATTTTTATAATATTCTATTTTTTTTAGAACCTCTAAATCTTATACCTCTTATATTAAATAATTCTTAGATTGGTTATAAAATAAAAAGCAGGATTATTTATAAACTTAAAAAAAAAAAAATTATTCTATTAGGGATTAAATTCTTAGGACTTATAATAAACTAAAATAGTAACTAAATAAATCTAAATTATATAAGATATATATTTCAAGAATTTTATTATCTATAAATTTTTAAATCTTATAGATTTTCATTAATATTTTAAAATTTCTTTAGAATCTTGTTACTCTTAATATAAAAGTAACAAATATAAAAAAAATTTAAGGGAATAAAGATTAGACCCCTATAACTAAATATTAAATAGTATTTTATACCCTTCTTAAGGTATTCAGAAAAAATATCTTTATTATAATACTTTAATTCTTAAAGAAAAGATCAAAGTTAAATTAATATATATAAAAAAGAAATAGCTAGTATTTACTTCTAGTAGGATAATTAAAAAGTAGTATTTTATTATATTCTAGTTATATAAATGTTCTATAATAGAACTAAACTAGTTAATTCTGGATAAAATATTATTATTATGTATTTAAATACTAGAGATAATATCTTAAAGAAGCCCTATATTAGATAATAGTATAATTAAATTATACTAATTTTTAATCTTTATAGACTAGTAAAAATATAATAGCTAATAAGTAAGATAATATGTAGCTTTAATATTTTATAATTCTAGAAAATCCAATCCTGCAGATATACCTTTTAAATATATTAAAATATTTTTAATTATATCCTAAAAAAGGCTCTGCTAGTACTAATATAATAATATATTATATTATTTTATTATTTAAGGTTTCATGCAAGGTATAGAGCTTGACACTAATTATAAACCTTATATTTAAATATAAAGTATATAATACTTTAAATATCCTAGATTATACTAGAATTTTTATTAATTCGAGAATAAAAACTACCTAGATCCTGAATATAGTAACTATAATATTACAATTATATACTATTATCTTACTAAATATCAGGTCTTACCTAATTATGAAATCTTAAAATTTTTTTTTATATTGTTATAATAATTATATTTTGCTGCTAAATAAAATAAAAACCTAATAAAATAAATAATTCCCTAGCCTGATATAGTCTTATTTAGTAAAAAATATACTTATCTAGTAGTATATTTTATTTCTAGATGTTAAATTTATAGTTATATAGAAGCTCTTCCTTGCCTAACTGAATTATTTAAAGAAATTAATATAAATTTTATTACTAGATTATCTATAATGACTTTCTGCAAGGAACAAGTTAATACTATATTTATTATAATCAATAGACAAATAATACTAACTTATCTATTTCAATATCTATCTATGCCTATAAACTAGCTACAGTCTTTTATTATAAATAGAGTCTAAAATAAGAGTTACTTTTAAGGTATGATTCTAGATCAAGTTTTATTATTATCTAGCAAATATGTTGCAATAAGCAAAGGTTTGATTGATATATAAGTATAATTGATTGTTGTTCCCTAATGCTATACTAATAATATTATTTTATTCTGCCTGGGTTACAAGCCAGGTATCATCCTATATTATCCTACGAGCCTCGAGCCAGGCTTAATATAGGATATAGTAATAAAGTACCCCTAGAAAATAATGCTAACCCTAGTATCATTAGCTAAAAGAGATAACATTTATGATAATTATTAACAAGGTCATCTGCTCCTTCAAGCTACTTCTTTATCTTTACTGCTATATTTTCCGAGTAAATAAGATATTTAATAACTAGTTTCTACTTGTATCTGACTTATTATATCTTCCTATTAATAATATATTTAACTTTATATTAATTCTTATCTTTAGGGAAGTCTCTATTAATTATTAGACCTAGCTTGTCAGGCTATTAACTATATAGATCTTCTATAAAAAGCTTAAGCTAGGAGATTAAGACTGCAGGATATATTTTAAGGTTTAAAGAAAAATTAAATCTATATATAATCTTACCATATTATAGTACTATAAAATAGTCTAGTAAATTACTATTCTAGCTTCTAGCTAAGATATTTATTATAAACTTAGTATTAAGGTATACTTCCAAGACTAAGCTAGTAATAAAATATAGAAATAAAAAAAATTTTAGGAGCTTATCTAGATCTAGCATTTTATTTCTTAGTTTATTATTTTTATATAATAAGCAAGAAAGATTATTAGCTAGCTACTAGATTAGTATTTTCTAGATAATAATAGATCTAAAACTTAATTATCATAAATACTAAGAAGCTTAGATTAAATAAAGATTAGAATATTTTTTAGCTATGAAATCTAGTAATATTAAAATATGTTATTACTAAGTAATTACTATATATAATAATAAATTTTAGAGCTTTTTTATTTTATAATATATTTTTATATAATCTAGACTAAGCAGGAAATTTCTATTTTATAAGCTAATATTGTGACTCTACTAATATAAGTTCTTTACTAAGAAAATAAACTATATAGTATTTATACTAGTAGCTTAGTTAGATTATATAAATATAGTCTAGTTTTATATAAATTATATTTTTATGTCTATTTACTAGAATATCAGGACCTATATAGAGCTATTAATCTATATTATAATATATTAAATATTATAGATAGGTAAATTGTGCTTATAACTTCTAATATATTATTAACTTTCAATATATTAGTTTGGAGAATCTTGCCTTATTAAACTCTTATATTTCTTCTTTCTTTTTTAATATATCTAGAAGCCATGTTTTCTAATTACTAAGAAATATAATAATTAATATATATTTTAGAATATAATACTAAAGATATCTAGTAATACTAAGATAAGATTTGAACTAGTATATTTATTCCAAGAAACTAGAAATATTATATAGCGATAATCTTTTTTTTAGCTGTAATTAAACTAAAGATATATGTACTATATACTAGCTAAGTAATTATATATATAGATATTTAATAAAGACTTTTTTTATTTATAAAAAGATTTAGGGATTAGAGGTACTTTTTTAACTAGTCTAAATAGAGATAAATTTTATCAAAACTTAATAAAGCTATAACTATATTATTAAATGAAGTTATAAAATTTAGCAAATTCATACAGGATAAGATTTACCTAGTATTATATAAAAAACACTAAATAAATACAGTCTAGTCTAATTATATTAAATATTTCTTAAAGCTAATGCTTATTACTACTAATTATTATTATTCTAGCTAAACTAGCTACTTGTAGAAATATTACTTTATATAAATAATTATAAAATATTTTTTAATAGTACATTTAATTTTTTTTCCTAAAATAAAATAAGATATAGATCAGGCTCCAAAATCAATTTAAGATACTAGATATTTATATTTTAAATATTTATAATTAGCTTACTATCTTTATTAATTCTTTTCAGATTATAAAAACTAGGTATATACTAGGAATATAGCTATTAGCATTTAAGGTTTTTCTTCTTTATCTTTATATAGTCTAGTATACTGGATCTCTATTCTTCTTTCCTAGTTAATTTATTTTAGATTTTAGTATTTATTTCTTCTACCCTTTTATAAGAAGAATAGTTATCTATTAGTTCTTCGAAATTAATATTAGTTTTTAATAATTATTCTAAATTTTATAGCAAGAAATAAGATCTAAGAGCTTTTAAATCTACTTAGTAATTCTATATATAGGGATCTTATTTTCTAGTACCATGGCTAGTATATTTTTTATTCTAAATAGAGATTAACTAGGTTCTGGTAAAGGTTCTAGCAGTAATAAAGAATTAGAAATCTTATTATTTTACGATTATTATAAATTTCTAGGTATTTAGCTTGTAGATTAATAGTCTATACTACTAGTATATATATTGCTAGATGAGACATTACTAGATAAGAGTACTTGGGATTAATTTTAGTTATTATTATAAAATTAGTATCCAAAATATATCCTAGACAAGATTATTAACTAATAATAACTATTTATAGTATCTTATTTTCTATCTTAATTTTCTATCTTAATCTAGGCAAGATTAGTATCTAGAAGCTAGGTATATATTATAAAACTAGTCTAGTTAGATAGTTTAAAAATTGAGTTAAATCCCCAAATAGCTTTTATTTAACCTGAATAAGGATCTAGCTATAAATATATTGAAGAAAAAATAAAGCACCTGGCAGTATTAATAGGTATAATTTAGATTTAGTCTAGTTTAGATTAGATGTAAAATAGGAATAATAAATATAAATTTTACCTTTCTAAAGCTAGAAATTAATTTTAAAACCTTTAAAGCCTATTTTTTATTTTTTTATTTTATTTAAAATTTCTATTAGCTCTTTAACAAGGTATTATAATAAAAATCCTTCTTAATACTAGATTTTTTTATTAACCTGGCCAGGGATAAAGATATTTAAAAAAACTATTTTACTTCGTATAAAAAGCTTATTCTAGGTACTATAATAAGATTAGTATTTTAGGATTCTAGATATAGATCTAAGAAAATTTTTCTTATTAATTAATACAGGTATATCCTGTACCCAGGCAGATTTTATATATAATTTTAAATAAATCTTGATTAAGGCTGTCAGATATCTCTAGGATTGATATAAATAATTTAAAGCTAGAAAATAATTTATTTCTTAATATAAAAGATTATAAATACTTGCTAGTAGTATATTAAAAATAGGAGCAATTTTTTTTTAGTAGTCTACTAAATAGTTAAATAAAATATTCTAAAATATAAACTCTTTCTTTAATAATAATATATTCTAGCTAATATATAAGCTTTTACTAGAAAAGCTTGATCTTCTTCCAATTTGGTACTTACATTAGAATCTGTATTAGGCTATTTTATATTATTATTTGAAGATTCTATCTTGGTAAAATCTTCTTAATATAGTTTTCTTGTAACAGGCATAGGTAGTATTGTTTTTAACTAGCTGTCTCTGTATTCATGAATATCACAAGCTTAGAGAAGGAAATAAAAGATATATAAATATCCTCTTCCTCCTTTTTATTAACCTTTTCGAGTTGTTTATCAAGACTTTTTAGATCTATATACTACAGATCTCTTTACTAAAGCTGTATACTATAATTCTAAGGTTATATACTAATATTATAGAAAACTTATTTAGATCTCTAGAATTATTCTTAGTTAGGCTAATAATCAAAATCCAGGCTATAGCCTATAATAATTACCTTTTTTTTTCCTAAAGATCAAAGGCTCGTGACTACAAAGCTGGTAATAGTATTATTAATAGTATTATAGTTCTAAGGTTTAAAAATATTATTATAAGCCAGGTAGTATTTATAAAATTTTATTTCTTTAAACTTCTTAGCAGGCTCCTATATTAGTTTAATATATCTTTTCTATTTTATGAGTAGTGTTAGATAATTTCTTTTTCTTGGAATATTATAGTCAAGGATTTCTCTTAATCTTATATTTGCTTTATAAATATTATAGTCCAGGATCTTCTTAATCTTATAATTTTTTATTCTGTCTTCTTTAACAGGTACAGGTAGTTATGATTTATAAGCTATTTAGAATAGTAGAGGATTATTTATAGCTTTTTATAATAGTATAATATAAAATATTTATATCTGGGGGTATATCAAGATAAATAGTATATAAACTAACCTACCTAGTTATTATATATTTAGTATTCTACTAGTTAAGCTTTTTAAATAACCTGTTTTAATTAAATTTTCTAGGTTAAGCTATATTTTATTTCTAATATAAAGTTATTCTGCTAGCTACCATTTCTAGTTTATTTATTTTTTATATTTCTCCTGAGCTGCTATTATTATTATCTAAGCTATTTTTATTATTTTTCTAAGTTTAGAGATAAAAGCTTCTACTTAAATAACTGGTATCTTATTTTTGATTTTCATGGAGTTTTCAATTCTAATAGGCTTAACATTATAGCTATAATTTATAAAGAATAGGTTTATACTAGTAATAGATAATATATAATATAGAATTTTTAATATTAATAATAACCAGAAATTACTCCTAATTATCCTAATAATATAAAATATTATAAATAAGTTCATAACTCCTAGTTTACTTATTTAGTAAATTTATTTATTTTTAGATAAAATATCATTAATGATTATCTAATAATTCTTATTAAAGAGCAGGTTTATTTTTATATTAGAGAAATAAACTAAGGGCCTTTAGCTAATATAATTATTAAAAAGGGCCTATAGTATTAAATCAGGTATTTTCTTATAATATTATAATTATTTTAACTATTAATTTTTATAGCATTAAAGATATAGCTCTTAAATAATTAATTTATAATTATTATTTTAGATACAGCCCCTGACCTGGATATAAGTAGATTAATTATAAAATAAATATCTTACTTTATTACTATTCTAGAATAGATAATAATCTTAATAATTGATATCTTTTCTTTATATAGCTTTGCTACTATAAATATTATAATTAAGAAATTATTGTATATCCTGTAATAAACCTGGCCAAGTAAATTTTTAGTTAATAAATATATTTAAAAGGCCATAGCCAGGGTATCTTGTTAAGATTAAATTATAGTATTACTAGATAATTGATATATATAGGGGCTTATAGTATAGAATCTAAATATAGTCTCTTTATAGTAGTTATTATCCTCTATTAATTAAATATTCTAAGATTAAAATTAGTAGTTCCTAATAAGATAGGATTTATCTAGCTCTATTATAGACTATATTCTATAAAAGCTAGTATCTTTTATTATATAATAAAACGTTCTTCTAAAGTTATTAGAGTTGGTACTAGAGTCTATAAAAAATAAAAAGGATATCTTTTGTATTTAGCTTTTTATTTCCTGCCTGATCTTTATTACCTCCTATTATCTATATAGTATCTATCTATCTATCTCTCTCTCTATATATATTAAGTTCTAGGTACCTTAATTAAAGTAGCTATACTATTTAAGAACAAGATATTTTTCTTAATAGTAGCTAGTAGAAGTATCCTTAGAAATATTTCATCTAGATTTTTATCTTGGTCTTTTTAAAATATGATCTTAAACATTATAGCCTTCTTCCTAGGTTAGTAGGCTATCTTGAATAGAACTAGAAATTCAAGAGCCTATTATATTTATCTTTTATAAGTTACTTTTTTTTAAAAAAATATTCTAAATTCTTATAATTACTCACGACAGCAAAATTCTTTATACTCTATAATATACTTTATTATTATTCTAGATATTGAATAATAGCTAGTAGTTTCTTATTATAAATAAGGTACTTAACCTTTATAAATAGATTTTTTTTAAATTAAAAAATTACTAGACTTTATTTAGCATTTTCTGCTAGTTAAGAAAGCTTACTTCCAATATAATATCTAGATAAGTCTAGCTAGGTCTAGCTATATATATCTCTTCTTTCTAGATTAAAAGGGCTAGGACTAGTATCTTAACTAATAATTTTTTAAGATATTCAAAGGCTGTCTACTTAGTATTTTTATTAGAGTTTTTAGTTAGATTTATAAAAAATTAAGTAATCTTTAAAAATTAAATAAACTCCTAGTAATAATTAGCAAAGCCTAAAAAGTCTTTTATATTTCTAACTAGTATAAAAGATTTCTATATTTTAATTACTTTAATTTTTTTAGGATTAATATATCTTTCTTACTTAGTAATTAATATATTTCTATTAAGTCTTATTAGTATCTAATTACAGGCTATTCTTTCTAATTTCTTTAATACCTGCAAGACTTGTTTTTAATACTTCTTAAAAAACCTGTTAATAAAAATAATTATATTAT
Source organism: Aspergillus foveolatus (assembly GCF_047715535.1). NCBI lineage: Eukaryota > Fungi > Ascomycota > Eurotiomycetes > Eurotiales > Aspergillaceae > Aspergillus > Aspergillus foveolatus. The sequence goes on along the minus strand of NW_027396302.1, from coordinate 528 downwards.
TAATATAAATTAAATATAAATATCAAGGAATTCTTGCAAGTTAAGTTAATATATTTTAGATGATTACTAGGGTGCCTATCAAGCAAAAAAAATAATAAATTATTTAAAAAATCTGAATCTTTTCCTAAAAGCTATTTTCTACTTATTATTTTTCTAGACCCTAATCTTATAAAAGGCAGTAGAGATATCTAGCTTTATATACTATATATAAAATCTTGGCTATTATTTACAGAGTCTCTAAGATTAGAAAGAGGGAAGTATAACGCAATCCACCACCGAGCTGCGCGGCCAAATATAGAAAAATTATGTTCAGAAATATAAACAACAACTGCAAGGCTTCAGACAAACAGATATTATAATTTCTTATCTGAATAAAACAGCACTATCTATTAGTACATGACAATCTATTATGTCCTGTCTGGTTGTAGTTGCTGCAGGTTAGTAGCCTATATTGCCTTGGTACCTGTTGGGCAAGTTCTTCATGTTCTTAAGCTTTTTACTGTCCTTCACTGCCTGTCAGACTACTAC
>NW_027396301.1:0-8466 GCF_047715535.1 Aspergillus foveolatus | reverse complement strand
CGCGGGTTTTGGGGTGGGTTACCTGAACAGTAAACCGCCCATGGATTTAGCAAATGATTCTAACCCAACCCAAATATCCCAAATATCCCAAATATGCAGACCAATGCCTATAGAAGCAGTGATCTGCATTGTTAAATAAAATACAGTATTATATTACAGTATTATAAATTATTTACGTATATAAATGTAATCAGAATACAATACAATACCTATTTAGGTGTCTTGGCAACCCGGCGGGTTGCTCCGCCGGGCTCTGGGGCAGCCAAAAATATCCAAAACCCAATGGATTATTAGAAGGTCTAACCCAACTCAATTCTTGGCGGGTCGGGGTGGGTTGGGGCGGGTTTCGCGGGGTGGCTTTAACAAGTCTAATACATAGAGGGGTCAGATCAGGGGTTGGAGATCAGGCCGCTTATATCACGTGGCGTAAGCCAGCCAGGAGGTTCATCCTGCATGTACACCGGGTGTACACAATGAACGTCACATAACTTTTCTACATCAGGTAGCGTGCTTAAGGATCTGCTCCTGGCCCACTATCGAAGTACATTCCTTGGAACCCCGTCATCGGCCCGTTTGCTTAGTTGCGACCGGTCTCTCCACGGGTCCACAAGGGACGTGCGCCTTATTCTTGAAGACTGGCCGAGTACAACAGGTGAGGCGCGGGTAAGAATGGTCAGGTGTCTCGCTAAGTTCCCCGTGATGACATAAGAAAGCATCTGACCCACAAACGAATTTTACTCGTCAACCGACAATTTCAATCGCTTACAATACTTCTACAACACGTTTACAATTACTTTTCAACTATTTTTGAGCTACTACAGGTTCCAACCTATCCTTCGTCTTATGGCGTTACTCCAAGACAATAAATGGTACAAAAGATACATTGATGAGGTGAAACGTGGCGAGCTTCAGCTTCCTGGTCTGGAGATCGTGAGGCCTTATTTTACTTTCATGTTTCAACTACTTGTTAAGTATTCACTAATTACTTAAAGGGTTCCGATCAAAAGGTTCGCCTGTACTATGGCGAAGTCTTCTGTCGTTATGAAGATTGTGCCAAGAATCGCGTAAACGATTCCAGCTAATTTTTAACCACTTGGCGGGCGATACCTAACTACTTTGTAATTACTTAGAAAGCATTTTCCAACACCAATAACCTCCGTGCGCATCTTCGCGGACATGAAGACTGTGAAGTGGAGAAAAGCAAGGGGGTTCGTCAGGAAATGAAGACTGTTGATATCGCTATTAGTAAATCCGAAAGTAACTAGTTAGGAATTACTTGTTAACTGTTTAGGATGGTACAAACGTCTCTTTACCGAGAGAGACGCACCACAGCCTGTCACCCATGAAACTGAGCATGAGGCCGTCTCGCAACAGATTGTTAATGATCTACAAGCCCGATCAGAGTCAGAAATATCTGCTGCTTTACCTCCCTTGCCTCTTAAGAAGGATGGAACAGTAAGCCTAATTGCTTGACAACGACTGGGTAACTACTTCCTAACTACTTAGGTTCACATTTTAAACATGCGCAAGAAGCTAAAAGAGCTTGGCTATACCCTGCCATGCAGCAAGTGTCCATCTGCTAAGGATTGCTGCAAGAATCAAAGTACCTGCGAATATTTCTGCCATCTTGATTATGAGCCTGAACATGAGGACGAAGAATAAAGCACTTTTCTAGTTACTAGGTTTCTTAGGTACCACGAGTTGGGCGATTAGCAGTTCCCAATTAGTTGTCAACTAGTTAAAACTGATCAGAATCAACCTCTTGCAGCCTTTTCCGTCTTTCTATAAGCTCTAATTCCTTCTCTTCATTCTGAAGTTGCAAAGCCCGAACTTCTTCCTCTTCCTTTTTAAGCTTGATTTCGATCTGTCGAAGCTCTAAAGCCTGCCGCTGCTCCTCAAAAGATAATACATCCCTTGAAGATCTTTGAAGAAGGCTTTGTGAAGAAGATGTACTGAGTATTTGCGAAATAGTTGGTAAGCAGTTCGTAAGTAGTGGCAGATTAGTTAGGACATACCGAATTAGTTCCCTAGGACGGGATTGTGAGGTTCGACCTGATTGTGAAGATAAATGTGCTGATGATGACCTACGGCGTTTTCGAGATTCTATAATAGTGAATAAGTTGCTCCCGTATCCCTGACGATAAGAATGGATATAGAAAATACCAACCTTCACGAGCCATATGCCGTAGGTAATTAGCTTCCATATTAGCTGTTCGGTACGAATGGTGAACCCCGAAATTGTTATAAGTTTGGTACTGAATAACATCTTGCTTGTCAAGTTTTGAAGAGCTATATTATATCATCAGATTAGCAAGCAGTTGGTAAGTAGTTGAAAAGCAATCAGCTTACTTCTGAACAGCCTCGATTAATGAAAGCTGTTTACCTCCAGCATTTGCTTTATGGTGTGACTGCTCTGCTGAATTAGTATGATTCCGTAAGGAATCATACAAAGAGGACGGAATCTTTGAGCAGTTCTTGTTAAGACCAGCTTTAATAACTGGATTCTTTTTATGAAGAGCCCAGCTCTGAATCTTTGGGTCCTCATATGCTTACAGTAGCCAGTTAGTAAGTAATTTATAAACAGTGCAGAAAGTACTTACCTCTTAATAAGTCACATAATTGGTCATAATCCTCCTCCGATTTACAATCAATCAGACTTGCCATTCGACTCCAGACTCCTGCAGTTTTATGATCATTGCCCACAATCTCAGTAATGGTCCGGAAAAAGTGAACCCGGCAGAAAATAATAATGCTTTGGAGTTGCCATAAAAGTGAACGATGGTAGGGATCAATCTCTTTAAGATATCGAGCCAGGCCTAAGTAGTTGTTAAGAAGTTGTCAAGAGATCCTTAAATAACTATTAAGCAATCAACTCACCGGTATATTGTTTTGTGTCCATATCAACAATGATTCCGGAAATTCCACTTCCATGAATAGAATTGAATTCGACAGGCTGGCCAGTAATCTTCTGAACAAGAGTAAATACTCTTTTAAATAACAGATAATAGCCGTCTGTAGTTTCTTGGTTTGTGAAAACACGCATTAAAGTGATAACTTAAAATCGTTAATAATTAGTTTGCAAATAGTGCTTACCTCGTTATAAAGTACTTACTTTTTCCATGCTCATGTAGATACGTTGCAAAAACAACTTCATTCATGTTTTTCTGTCGAATCCTTCTGTAGGACATATCAACTTCAAACGAGGATAACTTGCTTAGAAGCATGATCTGTTCCTGATAGGCGCATAGTATCATAATCCCCGTAGGATCAGAATACTTCTCCTGGACATAAGCCTAAAAGCAATTAGCAGACATTCATTAAGTACTTGCTAAATACTTAGAAGTCTTGCCTTCAACATAGGGTCGATATTAGATATATATACCACCCCATTGAAGTCCTGGCCTTCCGGGTATGTAAGTAAACGTTGTTTCTGGATTATAGCGGAAATTCGATCAATATTTGAGAAGGAGGCGTGTATTTCCGCTGGCGTAGAAGCATTATATTGTTGACAAAATGCCTCTAACTCAGGACTTCGTAGGAATTGAGCTATTAATTAGTTGACAAGCAGTTAGAATGGACTAGGGAAGTAGTGTTGAAGTACTTACCAAGGGTAAGGCTTGGGTTTCGCATATTTTTTATGATTAATTCAATCCCTTGTAATATTTGCTCTGGTGGCTTGTGCGGTGGAGGAGGAGGATGTTGATGGATCCCGTGTGAAGTAAAAAGAATGTAAGGGGTTGCTTGTATATTGACTGGTACTAATGCAGTGAAAGTTACACTGCATTTTATGTGTTCCAGTTTCCCCGGGCCCTGAATATGATCAAAGTCTAGAGGTGGTTCAGAAGTGGTTGCAAAATAGTTGACAACTACTTACCGCAGTACTTTCGCCGTGTAGTTAATGGTTCGATGACAGCACACTCCTCCTGCGATGAAAGAATGGACTCGTTGAATAACTGCTCTAGAAAGTCAAGATCAATCGATGTATGCCCTTTTACAGAGCTCTGATAGTGTTTTTGTAAAGGCCCTGGTGAGTTATTAACACAACTAATATATGGACGATGCTCATTGTTGATGTCCTAGTAACCACTCAGTAATTACTTATATAATAGTTCGCAGGTGCTTACCAGGTAGAATGATCTCCTAAATATAGGTGCACAGGTTGGAAGGCTCTCAATACAGGCTTTTCCACTCTTAAAGAATCTCTTCTTGGAGCGATAAAGACTAAATAAGCGTAAGTTCTTGGTAAGTATTTGACAGGTACTTATCAAGTAGCAACCAAGTACTTACCTGAATGCATTCCGCTTTCGAACATCATTTTCAACGAGATCAATGTCCCTCCGAATCGTTCGAATTTCTTGCCATGTCTCATCATCCAAATAAGTATGATGGAGGAGTCGAAGACTTGGCTTAATATATTCGCAAACAAAAGCTCCGGAGCATTTCCAACTCCATTTCTTAACCTTACAGTTCAAGAATGTGGAATTGACATTTCTTAGCCCGTGCATGCTCGAACGGGAGTATTGGATCTTGCCAAAGTAGTTAATAAGTAGTTGTCAAGTGATTAAGAATGACTCGGGAAGTACTTACGTCCTGGACCCGTTGTTCTGCCTCCTTTTGTGACAATCCATCTGCAGCAACAATATACGTATGACCATTTATATGAGTCTTTGGGTACTCAGGAAGGTCATTCGTATATTCAATAAATAAAGTTTGCAAAGGATGTAACTTTGCATCTGTAAGGTCCGTTAAGATTACGGGCTCATCCTAAAATATATTTTAGTCCTAACGTACTCGCAGGTTATATGGTCGTTATTTTACCTGTGAAATATCCTCCCCAACCTCGTCTTCAACCTCGTCTTCAAATGTATCTAACAGAGTATCATTAATGTCTTCTACCCAATTCAATGGATCTGCGTTGGAATCCATTTTATATTACGTCAACTGATTGTAAAGTAGTTCGAAAGTAAATCGCATATTGGGGTACGAAAATGAATGAGAAGAACTGTAAAGAAAATACAACGTATTAGAGCTGTATTTAAAGGCTCAGTTGACTCGCTTGATTGCCAAGAGTGGGTGGGCCGTCACCCGAGGTTTTTTATGAGTCACTTGACTGCAACCTGAGACTTGGCCCTATGGGGCCTGTTATTTTAAGCTGACACAACAACCAATATCAAGGGTCAGTCCGTCGGATCATGCCCCGCTTCGAATGTTGATTGACTCGATCGTGCTAGATACTCATCAACTCCATCCAAACATCATATTGCCATCCACAAGCGAGACCACCATGTGGATTTCAGTATAGCAGCAGCACAACGCGTGGGTAGTTGCTTCGCAGTTCCACGTTCCACCAAATTTTGACACAAGGAGCAGGCGGACTATGCCGAAGAATGCGATGGAGATTCTTCTCAACGTCCAAACTTGATCCCTTCATTTTATCCATAATTCTTATCAATTATCTTATCCTCATTTCGCAATCCTATTAGACACTTGAAGCAGTCCAGATAAGTTTCAGCTTGAATTTATCCGGCAATGAAAAGGGAGATATGGCAGAAACTTGCTCTGGTGGAAGCATCCCAGCTGCTGCGAGGCTTCCAGTTGCTGCTACAGCTAGGGCGAAGGTGCATCTATGTTCTACAAGCCACGATTCGTTTGATATAAGACAGCAACTACTCACCTAGCCACTGCCGCAGCTATGTACAAGCATACCTTCGTAATACTGGACAATCCCTAGGCGATAAACGCCGGGTTTTTCCGTGATGTCATGATCCCCAACACCCGTGGACGTATCGACTCCAGTCGTCAATATCTACGGGGCCTGAACTGAATCATCGGTCCATCCTTGAAACTGGTGAACGCCCAAAAAGTCTGAAACTGCCCGTCGAACGACCCCTTCCCCTCGCCGACTTCCCCAGCCGCACCGTCTGCCCTCCGGAAGTCAAAGCGGCTAATGACGGCAGCCATCGCCAGCGTCATCTCGATCATGGCCAGCCCCTTTCCCACGCAGTTCCGCGGCCCTATGGAGAATGTTGCAAAGGCCGCCTTAGCTAAATGGACCGTCTCTTCGCCGGACTCCTCCGGGATCCACCGTTCAGGCCGGAAGCTGAACGGCTGGGGATAGTACCGCTCGTTGTGGTTGATCGTCCAAATGCCGGTACCGACCTCGTAGGCAGCGGGTATGTCTAGAGTTTCTGTGTCTCCTTCAATCCGGATCTTGAGACCTGGTAGAACTTCGCGCCATAAGGCGCCGCTGACAGCTGGAGCGAGGCGTAATGCTTCCTGAATACAAGCGCGGAGATACACACAGGATGAAAGCTTGGAACCCTGGCAGACGGAGTCTGGCGTGGGGAAGACACTTCTCACCTCATTGGCCACCTCGTCGTAGGCAGATGGGTTTCGGCTCAGATAGAAGAAGGTGGCTGCCATGCCGGTGGACGAGGTATCGGACCCTGTATTCGTCCATCAGTTTCGCAATTCCTCCACCTACAGGTGGGCCGGCTGCTCACCGGCAATGATCAGCGTGTTACTCTCTGTCCAAAGCTGCCTATGCGACAACGCCTTTCCCGTCTCCCGGTCTTTAGCGGCAAGCAGTTTCGCAAACAAATCATTCTTAGCGTCATTACCCATTCTGTCCTTCCGTGTCTCCATGATCTGCCGACTCATCCCTGTAAACCGAAACGCCTTACGACGCGCATCGGGGAACAAGACCTTGTCGAGCTTCATGTTTTCCAGCTGACGGAGTTGATTGAGGAAACTGATCCGTCGCAATTGTCCTAGCACGCAGTCGACGATCCAGTGGTTATCGGCGCTGCTGAGGAGGTGATAAGACGTGCCAAAGACAACCTGGGACATAGTGTCAAAAGTAAAGAAGTCGCCTGCCACGTTAGCAGCTCAGCACAGAACAGGACCTGGATAGGATACATACACCATTCTGCCATATCCTTAGCTGCACTCCAGCCATCACTATTATGATTCTCAGTGGGGCCAGGACTGGTTGACCTGGATTTGAACCGATCCTCTGCCTCACCTAGACGCTCAGCGAAAAGAAAGGCAATGCGCCTCAATTCGGCGTCCATGCTGCGAATCTGCGTCTCCGACAGACCCTGATTGAGGATACGTCGAAGTTGACTGTGTCTGGCATTGTCGAGAGTGGCCAGAGTGGGATAAACGTCTGGGACGGGGGAGAAGCGCAGGTACGCGTTGGACTTTTGCACGTTTGCGCCGTGCCCGTAGATGGCTTTTAGGGCTGGCTCTGTGTTAATGAGGAGTCTGTTTGGGCCGTAGCGGACGATGTCTCCTACGGAGTAAGTGCTAATGTCAGTTTTACCCCGCATATTGTGGATCTGCAAGTGGTCTGATCGGATGGGACAGTCAACGAACCGTATTTTTCATGACATTTCCAGATGTCCGTGTGCAGATCGCCAATGTAAGTGTGGTAGATGGAATACCAGCTCGTCAATTTGGCGAGGAGAGGCCCGGGGTACTTTGCATACGGGTGGACGGTTAGGCGGTAAATACTGAGCCCTATCTATGCAGGTTTATTATCTGGTCAGTTGATGGGGTTCTGAGCTAACTGACAAGGACAACGACGACCAGGCCGAGGGTCCAGAAAGACTGGCTGCGGAGACCTTGGGCCACGAAATACTAGTAGCGGTTACGAAGTCCATGATTTGCGTAGGTTGGAAAGCGTAGTAAAATTGCTTAAGAGGTATTTATATTAGTATTGGTTCATGCACCTAGCCTAGTTAGTATGGCGGGGTAGAGGAGAGGGATTTACGAACAACTAGGACGCATCCTTGATTCCAGATTGATCTAGATCTGGAATTCCTTCAATGAAGGTATAGGTGTTGAGTAGGATGAGGGCTAATAACACGAAGTGGAGGAAGTTAAGAAAACACCAGCCTTAAGGTTCGCTACTGGCTCCAAGTGGACAAGACCACAGCTCTAATGGCATGATATGTCGATCTGGCAGATTTGCGTCAATACCTAGGCAGAGTAGCCTAGGTAGCCTATTTGAGCTTCACTAACTGCAAATGCTACTAAGATGTGCTCATCCTATGCCCTTGCTAGCCACTACACTGTTAGGGCATGTGTGGCGTCGTTCGGCCACAATGGCAGAACTGCATATGTGGTGTATATTACGGCATACTGTTCGAACAAAAGGGCAAAAACGTATTTAACACGTAACGAGTTTGTACACCGCTTTTCCAACCGCTTGCTTTAAGAAGGGCTGGAGATTTCTCCTTGTATTTCTTATTTCATTTAACTTCTTACCTTTGTACAAAGCTTTCAGAATGCCTCGGCCGTCAATAAATCTTGAACCATACAAGGATGAAATCTCTACCTTATATAAATCAGGCAAATCTCCTCCTACTATTGCTATGCTACTAGGGAATCGATATGACATTCAGGTTAGTGAGCGTACGATTAAGACCCGCCTTAGTATATGGGGGATTCATAAGACAAATC
>NW_027396300.1:0-8580 GCF_047715535.1 Aspergillus foveolatus | reverse complement strand
AATTTAAATGGCGTTGGTGGTGGTAAAGCTTCGAATAGTAATGATTGCGGTGAAAATCCGCCGCTCGATGGTATCCGCCGCTCGGTGGTTGATTAGGTTATCGAGCTTCATGATTATCAATCCGGATTCCTTTGTCTCAACGTTCGGCCGAACAATCGGTGCAAGCGGCTATATAGGGCTGGCCGCATCGCAGAACAAGCCATCCTTGCACTGAGCAACAACGATTAACCCATCTATTCAGCTCTCCTGTACCTGATTCCACCTAAAGGCCGGCAACTCTATAATTGACAATGGTCAAAATCGCAATTGCGGGCGGCACTAGTGGTATGCGAAAATCTATGCTCATATGTACACGTCATGATGCCGGGTAACTGATATGCACTTAATAATCTCTAGGCGTCGGCCAAGAAGTCATTGACGCCCTGGTCGAAACAAAGAGGCACGAGATTCTCCTTCTTTCCAGAAAAGTACCTCTTATCCTGCCACTCGGACTGCTCGTGGCTACTGACAGATCGGTACCAGGACGCCCCGTCCACCTCTCTTCCCGATTCCATCACCTGGATCAAAACAGACTACGCCGAGACCGAACAACTCGCTGATATCTTAAAGGGCGTACACACTGTGTTGTCCTTTGTGATTGAACAAGACGGCGTAACGAGTCCCGTCCAGAGACGGCTTATTGACGCTTCGATCGCGGCTGGAGTGAAGAGGTTTGCACCGAGCGAGTGGGCTTCGTAAGTCTTCCTCTATCGTGCCCTACCCATCCTGTTCTGCCCTTCCCTTTGTCATTTTGCTCGAGCCAAGCTATTTAGGTATACTAATACAATCAGCTCAACATTCGACCACCTCCACTGGTACGCCTACAAATCCTCGATAAGAACGTACCTGTCCGAGGTCAACCGGGAGAAGCAAGTCCTTGAGTACGCTCTTTTCCAACCCGGTCTATTTACAAACTACCTCGCTGCGCCCTACAAGACAACGCCCCATATCTCTCTCGTAGAAACGCCCATTGACTTTCTCCACCGCCGCGCTATCCTCGTCGAGGGCAGGGAGAACGCACCAATCACTCTAACAACCATCGCTGACTTCAAGGCTGTCATTGTGCGAGCGATTGAGTATCAAGGTGCTTGGCCCGTTGTTTCGGGAATAGCCGGGAGCACGCTGACCCTCGGCGAGCTTATTGCGCTCGGCGAGAGGGTCAGAGGGGGCAAATTCAGTATTGAGCGGGTGAAAAGGGAGGACTTCCTAGCTGGGACTTGGGAGACGAGCTGGGTGCCGAGGATTGAGCATCCTTCGATTCCTAAAGAGAAGGTGGACGAGTTTACGAAACCGGCAACGAGAGGTATTTGCTTGGGAATCGCAGATGGGGCGTTTGCCGTACAGGGGGCCTGGAATGACATTCTGGATGGATTCGCGTTTGAGGGCGCAGAGGAGTTTCTAGGCCGTATCTGGAAGGGAAAGGATTAGAGGGCGGATGAGGCTGGATAGGGAAAGCTGGATGGGAAAGGCTGATGGACGAGGATGAGGATGAGGATTCAAGGAGAGATGTTGAAGAGATGTGGGATCAGGGGAGCAAAGGAGGAATGTGGTGTATCTATCTGGCTAGCATGAGAATGGGGAGGGTTGACTTTGGTGCTGTTGTATACTTTGTGTAGTACGGTAGAGAGGGCATGCTCGAGTAGGAAGGTATCATTTGAGATTCCATTCATCCTAGTGGACAGTATTAAGAGCTAGGGGATTTATACGTAGAATCGCAATGGTATATCTGGAGCTGCTGGTTCGCTAGGGCTAGGCTAGGCTATATGAGTGTAGCCCTAAGTTGGAGCGCCGAGCGTTCGGCCGAATTTGGCATTTGTCAGCCTTGGCCCGTGAACTCTTCCTCACGTGACACGTCCACGGGCTTCTTCTCGTGCTTCCCATCACCTTGTAAGATTCAGCCATCATGCTCGACAACGATATTCATCTCCCCAAACGGAGGAAAGTCCGTAAAGGCACCCAGAGCTGCTGGGAATGCAAGCGACGCAAAGTACGATGTATCTTCGCCTCGGCCGGACACGCCGTCTGCAACAACTGCCGGCGCCGGGGGACGGCATGTGTTAGTCAAGAGCTGCCTGACACCACAGGCACGTCTTTGGGGCAGAGCCAGGTCGAGGCGAGACTTGGCCGTGTTGAAGAGCTTGTTGAACGACTGGTCCATGCTCGCGCGAGCCCGAGCCTGGAAAGAGACGGGCCAGGTGCTGGATCGGCGGTGTATAGAGCAGTCCCCTCAAGGCCGCCAACGAGAACGAGACCACTACTGGTTGGACCGGGCCCCGACAGGTACGAGGAGCTATCCCGCGACCTGCTCGCTGCGTGGCCCGGTCGAGACGACCTCGAGACCATCAGCTCTCTCCCCGTCGCTCTCCTCTGCCTACCGCTCTGCTGGAGGACGTGCACTCTGCCCGGCGACCAGTCGCCCCGGGAGATGCTCAAGCTGACAGCATCAGACGCTCACCCGGTGCTGATTGCACAGAGACTCCTGATGCTTGGTATATTTCTGCAGGGCGTCCCTCCGGAAGCTATCCAGCAGCTGGGTGACCGCGGAGTCTCGTACCGTGAGACCATGACCCGCGCCGTTGAGCGAGCAATCGCACTGGTCACGACCAACGATGAACTAATCACCTCTGTCGAGGGGCTCGAGTGTATCATGCTGGAGGTCTTGTACCAGAACTTCGCTGGGAACCTGCACCGGGCGTGGATGGCCGTCAAGCGCGCAATATCGGCCGCGCAGATGATGGGTCTCCATCGCGCCCGAGACCTGCCTGCCTCCCGATTCCTGGACCCAGCCACACGTGCCGCGTTTGACGCCGACAATATCTGCTTTCGTCTCGTGCAGATGGACCACTACCTCTCTCTCATGCTGGGGCTACCGCAAACGGCACCCGAAGACCGCTTCACGATCCCCTCAGACCTGTCAGATCTCGATCCACAGGACCGTCTTGAACGTCTTCACTGCGCGGTCTCCGGCCGCATCGTGCAGCGCAACGACGCGGGCATCAATGACCTCTCCATCACCTGTGAGGCCGACAAGCTTCTGCAGACCGCCGCTGCCGAGATGCCTCCGCAGTGGTGGCTACCGCCAACCTTTAGCGAAGACTCGAACCTCGTGGCGGATACTATCCGGCTGATGATCCAATTCACCCACAACCACCTCCTTGCCCGGCTTCATCTTCCGTACATGCTCCGCTCGTCCGCTTCGACAGACCACAATCACGACCGCAGCCGAACCATAGCCGTCAATGCCAGCCGCGAGCTCCTATCCCGTTACATCCTCTTCCGCAGCAGAAACCCGGTTGATTACTACTGTCGCGGCTGCGACTTTCTAGCCTTTGTCGCGACGACCATCATGTGTCTTGCGCATATCAACACCAACACCCACTCCAACTCCAATAATACGAATCGTTTTGACCCGCTCACGCACAGCCGCCCCACGGATCGGGGCCTAATGGAGCGCACAGCCGAGATTATCGCCTCCACAGCTGCAGCCGAGTACGGCGTCTCCGAAGCGATAGCACCTAAACTGAATCGCATTATCCGGCACCTGCTCGACGTGGAATCGAATGCCGCGAATGGGACGATATATAGCACAAGTACGAGCTCGAATGCCACGGACGGCGATGAGGGAGAGATTGGTGGGGCTCTGAGCCAGGGTGGAAAGTTACTGCAGATTCGCATTCCGTATTTCGGGACGATTAGGCTTGAGCGAGGGCACGGGGGTATGATGAAGGGTCCGCAGGTCGAAGTACAGGGTCAAGGAACGGCTGCGGACAGCTATGGAATGGCCAGTGCACATGCAGAATATCCAGTCAGCAGCAGTTGGGGAGTGGACCATGATATACGAACAAGCCACTCACAAGTTCCTGCATCAAACGGGCCTTGGGGATCTGAATCTCAACCAGACCCAATGTACTCTGGTGCGGAAGACGGTTGGGATATCCAGGGCATTGACGTAGCCCTGTTCGATAGTCTCTTCCGCGGAATTGGGATCCCAGATGCAGACACGAATGGAGAAGCGTGGATATAGTATATTCTCAGAACAAGTCCAAAGGTGTGATTGTGAAAATTCACCGCCTGGAGTGTGTCTTCCCGCTGGACCCAGTCTCGTCGACGACAAGCGCGAAGCTAGACATGGTTCTCAGGACATGGATCGATAAGTGCCCCTTTTCGGGGTGCGCCTTTCTTCAAAAAAAAAACCGCAAGTTCATTCCCAGCAAGGAGCTGACTGCCTGGAATGGCATCCTCGAACGGAAAGCGAAAGGGAGTTTTGAATCTATCCTCCACTAATTGCTACCATGCTAGGCAGATTAACTGGGTTCGTGCAGGACTCGGCGGCCGTCTTCGAGCACTTCGGCACCGAGGTATCTGAATCTGAGGTTACCTGTTAATCCTATGGCATCATTCTCTATGTGGATGATGAAGTCATTGCTTCCAAGAGTAGAAATATCTGTTCTCTTTCACTAGACAAGTTGGCAGTGAATGAAATTGATTGGAGGAGCACTGGTGACATACACACTCCATAATTTTCTTGAATACAGTTATTCACTCTGTCAGAACGCTCCAGTCTCTATATTATTTCTCTTTCTTCTCGTCTGTTGCCATCCTTCTTTGCTTCACCTCCCTTCCTTATCTTCCAACCACTCAACAAGACTACCGCGACAGTATGGCTCTCATCCAGTTCTCCAAGTCACCTCTAACATACTCAACAGCACGATTAAGTGCAGACTTTCAATATGCCGTCTCACAGTGCGGAGAAACGCAAGGTTCACTCGATGTACCCATCTCACCACCCCTCTGTCGTCGAGCTTCTCGAGCCCTTCGGTATCGAAATGGACTTTCATCCCGTCGACACCGATGAAACCCCCTGCGAAACCCGCATGCTCACGAAACATACCAACATCATGGGCGTTTTTTCCTGTTATAACAAATCCTGCCCTTCCCACGGCTGGGCCAGCAAGATGGTTGCAGTCACTATCCGCATGTATTGCAGGGCCGGGAAGGGCGGAATCAAGCAAAGTTACGAGGGCAAAGGTGAAGGGGGAGCTGACCAGCCGGGCCTCTACAATGTCCGAGTTTACCACCAGCGCTGCAAGAAATGCAACTTTCTCAGCCGCCCGAAGCTGGACGAGACCTATGCGGAACGCGTTGCGTATCATCTAAAAAGGTGGCATGGGGTTAAGGTTGAGCGGCCCGTTTACGTCAAGAAGAGCAAGGCGCCGCATGCTAGGCAATTTTGTGAGGGGTGCAAGGCGGGCGTTTGCCGGTACTCGACGAGTTTGAATGACGACTCCGACTGAGACAGAAAACCCAGATGGGATTTGGGAGGATGTCGTTGACTACTCGTATTTGGTATGATGCTCGTGGTGCGTCGGCGGTATCAGACTCTTTGTGGTGAAGCGGACGGCACCGATGGTCTCTGTCTGCGTCTCTGCTTGTTCCTTTTTTCGCAATTCGATTTGTTCTCTGCATAGGAAGCTGTGGGCCCTGATCCTGAACTCGGCATCGATGATTAGCAGCCTGAAGTCCCGTTGAGAGTCAATAAAGAGTTTGTGCTACTGATACCGTCCACCAATATAGGTGACTGTATCATTGCTTTCTCGAAACTGTCTTCATTCCATTTACTCCTAACACTCTCACTATACAAACTGTCATTCTGCTGCCGCAGTTGCTCATGTAGGCCCTGTGGTGTCCCCTACAGATACTTTCAAGAAATTGTACTTAGGTATATTATTCCCGTGGTTTATTTATTCGCGATCTATCCGCAAGCTTTTGCTCTCTTCAGGATTCCCTTGGTATAGTCTAATTCATGGAACAATTGCCTTCCCACGCGGTTCTGGCCCTTAGATTATTCTGGTCGTTCTGGATTTTGCTTATATCTCACCCAAGTGATCTCAAAGGAGAGGAGTAAGTGTACTCCAATTTCTGTAAGTTGTGCTGTCTTCCTTCGCATACTTTCTGTTGTCCAGCCTATGAGTTTTTATACGACGGAGAATAGGGTGAGACACCCTGTAATGAGACTTCTGACAGGAGTTGATATACAGGTGATTTGCTATTATACCAAATGATGAAATATCAACTGCCCTGAATGTTGCTAATCTCTCCTTGACAGTGCTTTATTTCGAGTATAGTTGATTATTCAACTGAGTTCTTCTAATAGCTGCTTCCTTATTCTGGTGTTCTTGCGTGTACTTTAGTTGCTTTGCTGAATGCCACTGGTAAGTATCCAAGCTCTAATCCCAAGCCTGAGAATGTCGGTTCAAGTACAGCTGTAAAATTCTAGTTTGGACAATATTTATTTTTCTACTGTTAAAACTAGTACATACGACCACAGGGTGTGGAAAACAGGGCTTCCCGTCCGCTCAGCCGTACTTAAGCCACACGCCGGTTGGTTAGTAGTATGGTGGGTGACCACATGCGAATCCCAGCTGTTGTATGTCCGTCTTCACCTCTTTTTACTCGCTGAATTTAGCGCCCATGCCGCCCTACCTTCAGCCCCTCACCTGAAGGACCTGAAGCCCTCTATATTTCACCAGTCAAGCCTGACTGCTGACGTGGCCTTTGTCGGAGAAGCAGGATCCCGAGTTCCGTGCTGGCCAGATTCAAGCTGGCAATATCCCGGCTCTGCGACGGCAGCCTTTACCTTCTTACTGAACGGGTCGATCTCGTTCTATCTGATACTGGGGTCGCTGGCATTGTTGCCGTTGCGTTCGCAGTGGCAGAGCCTTTGGCACCTGGAAGATATCCGCAACAGTTTGGAACGTCCTTACCTGCCGTTGGAAAGCAAGGATTTGATCAGGCTTGGTAGGGTTCACTAAAAGCGTAAACGCGGTTTTCGAAGGGAGTTGCTCAGAACAAAGTTAGTTCCCTACGTTCAGCGTAAAATCAGACTCTTCCAATTTCTGAACCACGATCACCTCGCCCAGATATAAGGCGCCATGCTCTTATTTGATTGGTTACCCCCCATTTGTATCCTCTCATACCCTAACCAATATTCAATCCCTATTACCTATATAGTGCAAGATGGCAGACTCCGAGCCCTAAGACTGGATTATTTGCCTGGTCAATGACTTACCTATTGTCGAGGTAGAGTAATGCTTACCTACTTCTTAGCATCTATACAAGACATATGCTTGGGGTATGCTCACTTTTTGTTCGTGCTTGGTACGCACATGATACCAATAGGCCGAGCTCTCGCTGAATACCATGCCACACGTCCGGACCTGCATATGGTAGTCGCAGTCAGCTGTAATGCTGGACAGGTACAGAGTAAATGCTCCCCGTGGTATTATCCCCAGCCGGACAGGTTCACTGCCTCGAGAACCTCAGGGTTCTCAAAATCCGTTTTCATGAGGTCGTGGCTGATGAGAGAGTGCATCCTGGCGGATCAGTTAAGCATATGCTTAACTGAAGCGCTCCAGATGCAAAGCCAAATAAGAAAACAAACGGCAAGAAAGGCAATCTGTTGTTATAAAGGGATGTGGGAGGAGAGAAACTAAAGATCAGGATAGAGGCAGAAGTATATTGAGTATAAAACATACCGTTGCTATGCACCACAACCTTAGCAACCAAAGATCTGACGTTTGTTGACTCTTCATAACCATAATCAGCGCATATTACAGCTACAGGCATTCTAATTGCAAGCACAGTATACAGGAAAATAATTACCGACCACTATACGGAGGCGTGCACCAAAAGTTTTTCGCGACGCTAGTAATTTAATGCGCCAAAGTAACAAGCTTAGATACAAATTACTATAGCAACACGTTTTTTTGACCCACAACTGAACTATATCCGCATAAACCCCGAAATCAAAAACAAAGAGAAATGAAGCCATCAAGGAGCCCCTATTGGCTGTAGAGCAAGGTCTACACGTGGTGAGAGTCGCCCTTTAATCCGCCTGCCTGTCCAACTACGCGTATCGCGATCCTCACGGCCCTCCTTGTATTCATTACCCCCTTCTAACTCGATAACAGTCTGAATATGACGAATTAGATGTTGAAGGGTTCGAAACCTCTGATCCATTGATCTATGATTTGATTTGATTTGATTTGATTTTATTATTGAACGTCACTCGGCGGATCACGGGGCCCACGTGATCTGCGGCCTCCCAGGGGGCATCTGGACGTGCTGTCTAAACAGAACTCCCTAAAACTAGCTAGATACAGGTTTGAAACAGCAACTATGGACAATATATGTTGGAAATGAGCGGAAGAAGCATCTGGCGCTACCCTGGCCAGGTCTTCGAGGGCAGATGCCCGTTTTGACTACCTATAGATTGGGGGGGAGGGGCCGTACCCTTTGTCCAGGTAGATGTGTGGACTGTCGCACTTTCAAGCGCTCCGGCGGGCCCAGTTCGGGCATATGTCCTTGAAGAAGGATGATTCTTGCACGATGCGGCTGAATTCTTCAGCCCCGGCAGCTGTACTTAAGAGCCAGTCTATTGTTTTTGACGGCCCATCCTTTATACATCTCCATCTATCCTTCCAGCGTTTTCTGGTATATGGGCAAAAGAAGAAGTGTACTGGGGTCTTTGCCTTGCCGCAG
>NW_027396299.1:0-8599 GCF_047715535.1 Aspergillus foveolatus | reverse complement strand
AGTCATTCAACCAGGAGGGTTGGTTTGACAACCCCAAGAGTCCTGCGGGCTTGTGGCGCGGGGCCTGCAGGTGCGGGGTAGATTACGTGGTGGGTCGGGCCACGTCAGGCGCCAGGGCCGGGTAAGAGTCCCGCTGGGCCATGTTGATCACCAGGGCTAGGCCCTAGGTGTAGGTGCGCTACTGGTTCGGAAAGCAAGCACTAGCTCACGGCCTTCTTAGCTCGCGCGGGAGGCTGGGGGTCCACATCTATTGGCTAAGGCTTAGGCGGCTTGGGGACAAGCCTTCTTTGGAGGGGGAGGTAGTTGTCACGGTCAAGCTAGCTATATAGGTGCGATCCGGGCAGATCAGACCATGGGGTCTGATCATAGTGACCTTTTTGGTCCAGTGGGGAGTATGCTTGCCCGGACACGTGCTCTTACAGGAACGTCCTCGCAAGTCTGCAATTTCACCATCATAATCCCAACATTGCCCCGTTCTACGACAACCTCGAGATCCCAACGGCGTTGACAGAGTGGCCCGTGGCTTCGGGCAACCAACATAGGCGTGTCCATGTGAACAGCTTCGGGTTTGGAGGAACAAACGCTCAGGTGATTCTCTAAGCATAGACTCCCCACATTGGCCCGTGCGCAGGCGCCACCCGTCTTGGCGCCGATTCCTTTCTCCGCACTGTCGGAGCACTCCCTATTGGGCATCCTCCGAGCTACTTCTATTATCGGCTGAGGGCCTTGAATCCAGCATCGATGCCACGCTCAGAGCAACAAGACGCCGATCAGCACCCGGTCAACGAGCATCAGAGTCCTGGGTGTCTTCACTGGACAGGGAGCGCATTATGCTTGATTGGGCTTCAGCTGATTGAGGAGTCGGCCTTCGTGAAGATTGGGTGCGAATTGGACGACTACCTCGCTCAGCTGCCAGATGCCGACCGACCAACCTGGACACTTGAAATTGAACTGCTGGCCGATGGCCCATCATCTCAAGCCAGCGGGGCCGCCATCTCCCAGCCGCTATGTACTGCCATTCAAATAGCCTTGGTGGAGCTTCTCCACTTGGCCAACGTCCGGCTGGGTGTCGTGGACCATTCTTCCGGTGAATTAGGGGCCGCTTCGGGCTGTGTCCGTTTCTGTGCCCGTACCAGCCCGCCGTACGGACATCAACCCATTATTCCATGCCGATTAAACCCACTGGCTTATCGACCGGTCTCGCACGATTAGGATATCTCTTTACGGCTGGATGATTGAGCAAGGAGGGGGACATGTAGTGGTCAGGAGCAGGAATCCGAAGATTGATTCTGCATGGCTTGCAAGTGCTGCTTCTCGTAGAGCTACTGTTGGCGATCTTTCAGGGTAAGATGAGGATCGTAAGAGAGTTGAGAGAATAACCATGCTAACTATAGGGTCATAAACAGCGATATAATCAACGAGGAGAGCTTGCGTGATCTCTATGATAGGATTTGCGCTACCATGCCACTCGTAGCAGGTGTGGCCTAGGGACTATGGTGCTGCAAGACACCGTAATCTGCGATATGGGTTTCGAGCGCACGATTGATGCTTTCCGGCCCAAGGTTGATGGCAGTGGCTTCCGCCTGCTTGCGCAGAAAGAGCTCGATTTCTTTGTCTTCTTCTCAATTCTCGGCATTACTGGAAGTACAGGCCAAGCTAACTATACTGCCGCCAATAAATTCATGTGCGGTTTTGCACGGCAACGGAATAGTCGTGGCCTGGCGGCTTCTGTCATCAGTATTGGCGTTATATGCGGAGTCTGCCAGGCACCTGGTGATTGAGGGCCTCCATCAGTAACGCTGGAGGCTTCTAACTTTGTCAGTCCTCCAGTTCTGACCTTAACTACCTATTCCCCGGGATTCGACTATAGTGGGAAGCTTTCTACCTAATTACTGTTACAATGTTCATGGCCTCTGGCTCTGTGCTCACCTATTCAACGGAGTTCACAGCGGCGGGCCAGTGACCCAATCTAGGAAGTATAACAAGGCTTTAGATGATTGTTAACAGCAGTATTTCGCAGTGTAATTCCAGACCATGACAGTCACTACTAATTCTGCCAAATATTACCCTGCTGGAAGTTCCCAGTCAAGTCGCCAACTCATCAACGCTCAGGTTGATCCGCCCGCCACTCCGCAGAAATTAAGGGCGTATCCCGTTGCCTGTAATGCAACACTGCCTGCCACCAGGGTTCAAATTGCAGGCCGCGCCTTTCCAATCACCACCCAAGACATGATAACCCGGCTCGGAGTTAGGGACCGCCCTTCCATCAGCTGCTGCAGGGTCCACAGCATCACGAAGAGGGACAGAGATTGCTCTACTACTACAATGCCCACGTGTCGTTGCCTTATATGATCACCTAGATTGGAATTCTGTTCTTTCTTTAATCTTGGTACAACTACTATACTTTTGGTTATATCTGAAATCCACGCAGTCACTCTGTTCATCCTCAAGAGCATATCAAATACCCCTTTCTAACCTAGATGGTGGAACAAATCTCAGGCCATCAGTTACATCTGCACCACATACAAGCGGCAAATAATCTTGAATATAGCTGCTTCTTGGCTTCCAGGGCGCGGTATCTCCGCCCTTCGGCAATCTTTTCTCCTTGGCAGCTCGCACAACATAATTGGAACTGAGATTGAGCCATGGCACTTCTTTTACAAAGCCCGGATCTTGAAGCATGGGGACAACACAGCGCACGCCTCTCCTGTCCATCTCGCGCACTACGCGTAGGAAGAGCATGGTTGACGTATCGGCGCCTAGGGTCCACGAGGCGTTTGTATAGCCGAATGCGAAAAAGAAGTTTGGAACGTCTTGCAACGCTGCGCCTTTCCAGGCGAATTTGTCGGGGTAGTCGACAGGCTCCCCGTCCACGAGGATTTCTATCTTGCCGAAGAGTAACATCTTAAGCCCCGTCGCAGTTACGATCATGTCCGTGTCCAATCTGCAGCCGGATTTGAGGACGATGCCGGCCCTATCCACTGTGTCGATGTGGTCGGTCACGATATCTGCTTTTCCGGTCCTTAGGGATGCAAAGAAATCGCCCTGCGGGGTTACGCACAAGCGTTGCTCCCATGGATTATACGAGGGCACGAAGTGCGGGTCGAAGGGAACATTGGCAGGTAGTTGAGACTCAATGCTTTGGCGCAGAAACTTCTTTGCGGCGTTAGGGAAGTAGGTCGAGAATTTGAAGAACAGCAGGAACCCAAGAATGTACTTCCACCGCAGGGCTTTGTATACCCAGCGGGTTGGACAAAGCCGTCGAATAAGGCCATCAACTGGGTCGTGCTCTGGCGTTGTGTACAAGTAGGTAGGGCTTCTCTGGAGCATCGTGACAGCCGCAGCGCGGTCAACGAGCGAAGGTAGGAGGGTAATTGCCGTTGCACCACTGCCAACGATAACTGTTTTCTTGTCGTCGAATTCCAGGTCTGCAGGCCAGAACTGCGGATGAACAACTGTTCCCTCAAAGTTTTCAATGCCCGGAATGGGCGAGGACTGGCCTTCCTCGTAATCGAAGAGCCCCGTGCCCATGAAAATAAACAAGGCGGAATATGTCTTTTCTTTCTCCATGCCATTCACCATGACATCAATAGTCCAGCGCTGCTCTTGGGACGTCCACTCAACCTTCGTCACACGGTGATCATATTCGATGTGCTCGGCGATGCCGTGCTTCGCGGCAACCGCTTTCAAATACGACAGGATTGAAGGTCCGTCTGCAATTGGTCTCTCCTCAGTCCACGGATCCCAGGGAAAGCCGAAGGTGTGCAGGTCGGAATCTGACCGGATCCCAGGGTATTGAAATTGTGACCATGTTCCACCCAGTTCGTTTCGGGCCTCGAGAATTGTATATGATAATCCAGGAAAAGCTTCCTTGATCCTATAGGACGCATTGATTCCGCTGATCCCGGCACCAATTACCATGATATCCTCGCTGGTCTCTGGTACCATTTCCTGAGGTGAGGAGGCCATGTTATAACGCCTGGAAGGGATAGAGACGGAGATTGTGATTGTGAAGAGCGGGAACGTGAAATGAACAGAGAGAACCAAGATCCTAGGGGGAAAATAAATAAATTCATTATTGCATATCAACTAAGCCCTCTCTACTAGATCACATCACAATATCTGGCCAGGTGTTGACATTTGGAGTCTTGAGTGATCTCTTTCGGCCCCCGCTTCGGGAAACCGGGGGTGGCTGCGGAGATACTAGGGCCCAAGCCCACGGAATACATCCGCCTTGTTTCGCCGTGCCTGCTGATATTATCCTCTCGGTACCACCCCTTAGGATTATCTTGAATGCATACTCCTATCGAACTTGCAAGATGGCATTGTCTAGGTTATCGTTGGTTCCATCTCTTTTCCCTTTCTCTCTGCTGCAGCTAGGCAGCCAGATCGATGACTATGTCATGGGCCTCGCCAAAGAGCACACAGGAACTCTCCTGACACGAGGTCTTAAAGCCCTGCTTGGACTTTGGCTAGTCTCTCGTATAAACCGTACCTTGAATACATGGGCTCGTAACCATTGGTGTATTCGAAAGGCAGGCCAGCCGTGGGATTTCTCAGGCAACAAAGAAATAGCTGTTGTAACGGGCGGGAGTGGTGGGTTTGGCCTCCTCATCGCCAAAGGACTCAGTAAACACTGTAGGCTTGCTGTTTTGGACATCTTGC
The DNA here is from genome assembly GCF_047715535.1 of Aspergillus foveolatus. NCBI lineage: Eukaryota > Fungi > Ascomycota > Eurotiomycetes > Eurotiales > Aspergillaceae > Aspergillus > Aspergillus foveolatus. Next base: position 3,934 of record NW_027396299.1, on the reverse strand, counting down.
CTCAGCCCGAGGAGCTGCAAAAGTGTATGTTCCACTCCCTTTTGACTCGTGCTTACGGACTCCGTTGCTAACTGTGTGCAATCGGTCGCCTCAGGCTCCAACATTACCTTCTACCAGTGCGATCTCGCCTCTCCTGCAGCAATCTACGAGATTTCGGCTGCGATCCGCAGCGACCTTGGGAACCCTTCGATGTAATCAACAACGCTGGCGTGGCCAGGCCGTCTACAATTATAGATGAGACCGGCGAGCTCGTAGAGCGGATCTTCAAAGTCAACATTATCAGCCACTTCATCCTCATCAAAGAGTTTCTCCCGGCGATGCTGAAACAGCAGAAGGGCCATGTTGTCTCTATAGCTAGTGTTGGCAGTTATATGAGCGGGCCACCACTGGTAATTACTGCGCCACGAAGGAGGCCATTCTGTCTTTGCATGAAGGTTTGTGAATAAGCCCTGTAGGATCAATCCAATACCCATTTATTATCTGTCTAACGAAAAGGTAATACAGGACTCAAAGGCGAGCTACGGCAAATTTACAAACCGAGCGGCAGGTGTATCCAAACAACAATCGTGCATCCAGCAGTGCACGGTACTGGAATGCTTAAAACTCTACAGCAATCTCTGACAGATCGTGGTGGTCGCGTGCTGCCGGCAAGCAATGTGGCGAACGCTGTTATCAACCAGGTTCTCAGTGGACGCGGTAGCCAGATCTTTGCTCCGGCGAATGCAGTTTTTGTTTCTTTCCTCCGTGTATTGCCTGCTTGGCTTCAGGAGCTGCTCAGAGATTGGGGTGTTGGGAGCTGTTGATCGTCATTAGAAAGCTATTTCAGCATAGTTTGCAGTGATTCTGGTTCTGGCTCGAGAAGATATATCCAAAATACTGTTGCAGTTATCAGCATTTCCGCCGGGCCATAAAACCAACGGTAATTTGGCAGTCCTTATATTAAACACTTCCTTGGGAGGTTAACTATTGACAATTCCAACTGGTCTTCTATCTCTTTTCGGTTAACCTCAGCGAACAAAAGCCTTCATATATTGCTACCTGGCTCTAGTTTATACAATTTGGCATAGTATCACATGCCATTTTTAGTCTGAGTCTTATAAAATACTACACCTGAACTCGCAAATAACGTCAAGGAATATAGCCATATCCAGGCTCTTATCCTATTAGCATCCCCGCTGGGCCATTAAGCCAATTGGCAATATGCTCCTTATATTCCAACAGGAGGCAAGTGCAAACAGTATAGTTGCTGATCAAGGTTTTATGTCCGTCAAAAGATTAAAAATACTTTCTCAGAAGAGATGAAAGGAGAAGAGAAATTAAAAAAGACTACTCAATATCAGAAATAATAAACACATGAGACGACTGTAGACTTAGATTTCCATGTACAAATTGCACTCTTAAAAGCATTTCAATCCACCATTCCAAACACTACTCGCCAACCTCCCTGTCGATATTCAAATGAAGGTACCTCCTTATAAAGCCCCATCCCCACGAAGCCGTCCGCAGTTGATCTCCGTAAACATAGAGCGGAACAGCAAATAGAAACACGCCGGCCGAGATTCCTGCCAGGATTCCAAAGACCGCGGTATACCCTTGTTGCTGGATCCATGGGTTCGCATAGAAGTTGAGAAGGAATCCAAATGCAGCTTGGCACCGTTTAGTAAATACAGACATATAAATGTGGATGAGGCTGCTCTTTTCTGCTACGTACCTCTGAAAACTGTTTGCATCACAACCACTTCTCCCGATATGGGTCGATAAGAGTCCAGAATGTACACTAAGGACACATTATTTGACTGAACAGTTGTAAACGACACTTTATTTTCTGTTAGCTAGGAACTCGAGAGAGTGCATGCTATAGTGGGGTGTGGATGTTATACCGAGTCCGATTTCGATCACAGGACATATCCAGTGAAACGACTTCTCAATTCCCACTCCGTACAGCATGCACCCCAGGGGACCTGAGATCAATGGGATTATCATGATTGGTAGACGCATCTCCGGCGTTCGAATGCCGTTGTTTCTCGTTGTCAAACTATGTGCGAGACTATCGGTGATCTTGCCGCCGGATAAGATGGCGATCAAGGACCCCACGATTGAGGAGACATATGTCAGTCCTGATTGCCAGGTTTGGAACCCGTATGTCTCACGGAATGCCGTTGAAAAGTTCGTTGATATAAGAATTACCATGCCAATCGTCACGGAGTTTACCAAGGATGCCCACAGTACTGCGGGTAGTGAGAGCGCAACAATCGGTCGTATTATGAGGGTAAGCAGGGATTCTTGGGTATATGTTGTTGAGAATGGTCCCAAACTTCCGCGAAACCTTCGCCGTTTCTGATGCGAAGGGCCAGATGGTCCCCCTGCGTACACAGCAACTTCCATGTGAGCCCCCTGCGTCTTATCCTCCGCGCCGTTCAAATCCGTTGCGGCTGCGGTCTGACGGCGCCAGCCAGTTTCAGGCAAGGTGAATAGGACAAGAACGGCGCAGGTGCTGATCAGGGCCTGGCAGACCCAGTAAATCATTCGCCAGCCATGATTCACGGTTATGAGGCCCGAGATGACAATTCCGGCGCCAACTCCGCCGGTAAGAGCACATGTGTACAGCCTATAGGCGATGAACACATATTCCCGGGGTGAGTAGGCATTACTCACACCATCACCGCTCCACGCTGGTGGAGGAAAAACAAATCCGTTAGAATGAGGGTGGCTACGATCTCCGGCGCCGCACCGGCAAAGCCATAGACGATTCTGGATGCGAGCTCACTTCCAAAGGCGTTTGCACATCTACCCCAGATGTTGGATCCAACCATGAGTAGGAATGCTGCAATATACACTGGGCGTTTTCCATATTTGATAGCCAATGGCACCCAAATCAGGTTCCCTACCCCAATCATTAGCGAAAAAACTGTTTGGGTATAGGCAACCGTGGATATAGAAGCCATAAATTCGGACGGGCTCTCTCCTGGCCCGACGAGGTCTTTCGTGATCTGCTCGAGGGCAACTGCTGGGCCTGCAGCGACAAAATTCACGAGGAAGACGCCGACGCAAACAAGACCCGCGAGATAGTATTTCTGAATAGTTGGCCTTTTAGATTCTGGTAGTTAGTTGTAGGAGATAAAATATGCAGAGAAGGTTTACCAGTTCAAGGGATCGTCAGGGTCTTCAGATGGTGTAGGTATAAGAATGATCTGGTTTGTGCCCTTATCGTGCAGATGAACTCTTCCCAATGTATTGGGCTTGTACTCAACAACAGCCTTACCTGTGTCTAGTGCTGAAGAGTTCATTATAGCTAAATGCATATGAGTTGAGGAGTGAGGTTTCTCCATTGGAAGACACACTTGTGGCCCCAACTTAAATTATGATTCTCCCAAACGGACAATTCCCGCGGCGTTCCCCAGACGATCATTAGAGTTCAGTTTAGTTCTATTACGCTCTCATCTAGAAATCCTGTCCCAATGGTGCTGAGGGGGTGGCGTTTGTATGGGAACTCAGACTGTAGCCCCAGCCTTAACTGCCCCCTTCCCCCCCACTTTCCCGACGTTGACCTCCGGCACTCGTCGCACATGAGGGATTATATTCCAATTTTATTGATAAAAGCGGTCTTATTCCGCGCTTTCAAAGAAGATGGATTTTAGAGCCTAAAAACTGTGAAATCTGTTAGAAAAGGCGGGCGCTTTGCTCTTTGCTCCTGTTGTTGTTGCCGCCACAACAGTATATACGTACATATATATAATGGACACCATTGCGAACCTAGGAACAGATGTCGCCAAAACAGCCGGCCCAACATACGAGATATATGGGAGCATTTTACGCCACCCAGCCAACTCTTCTCTTATCCACGGTCCCGGCACCAATGTCAGCACGATCACATACGGACCGCACCCGCGCAATGTCCTAGACCTGTACGAGCCGGCGCCGGCCACCCCAACAC
>NW_027396298.1:0-8640 GCF_047715535.1 Aspergillus foveolatus | reverse complement strand
GTGAAGAAATGACACGTTGAATGATGCTTGAGGTTGGTCGGGGTGAAAATCCGCCGCTCGATGGTATCCGCCGCTCGGTGGTTGATTACGTTATAGAGAAACAAGCTGCTACACAATTCGGCCGAATATTTCTACCTTGTTCTTCGTTATTTGGGGATTTCTCCTGTATCCATGAGCTGAGAGGCGGCCAATGGCTCCGACTCGGGGATAAGCCTTCGTAACCGCCAAGAACACATACGAGCATCTTGCAGTAAATAGAATGACATAATTGTGCCGGTACGGATAGGCCTCACAATCTTCGAATTAAACCTTTATTGTTTAGAAGGGGGGGTGCCCTGATTACTTTTAGGAAGTCATAACTGTACTCAATCCCGAAACACTGTTACCATGTAGAAACCTTCGACATGTAGCCTGCAATGACATTAAGTCTAGATTATTCTTATTTAACATAAACCATTACCATGAGACATGATGCACAGCCATGACAAATGCGATATCCGATGTGGAACCGCAGGTATAACAACCGCTGCCTCCCAAAAATGTACATTTACGCCTTCTGAGCAACGTCCTCCACAGTCTGAGTCACATCCTTCTCGGTCATACCCATCTCGGCCGCGAAGGTGCCGTGGGGCTTCCACTTGGCGGAAGTGCGAGGGGTGGTCTCCTCCATCATCTTGTCGACCTGCTCAAGAGTAAGACCCTTGGTCTCGGGAATCAGGAAGTAGGTGTAGACGAAAGCGCAGGCGCAGAGGGAGCCCCAGATGAAGAACACCTTGGACTTGAGGTTGCCCTTGTCCTCGTCGACCATGTAGGGGGTGATGACGGCAATGATGCAGTTCCAGAGCCAGTTGGAGGCAGTGGAGAGAGCGACACCACGGGAACGGATCGGCAGTGGGTAGATCTCGCCGATGACGACCCAGGCACCGGGACCCCAGGTGGAGGCGAAGAAGAAGATGTAAATGCAGATAAACGCGATCTGAGCGCTGACGGTCTTGTTGTTAGATCCATCAACGACACCGGCAATGGCGACAATGAACTGGCAGATAACCATGCCCAGGGCGCCCCAGAGAAGGAGGGGACGACGGCCAATCTTCTCCATGGTGTAGAAAGAGATCGGAGTGGAAAAGACGTTGACGATGGTGGTGATCATGCTGATGAGGAAGGGGTCGGAAATGGTGCCGAGCTGCGACAGTTAGCCAAGTGAACATCCGCTAGGGTTCTAAAAGGGAACATACGTTGGTGAAGAAGGTAGTACCGAAGTAGAAGACGAAGTTGACACCAGTCCACCTGTGAAAATGTCAGCTGGAACGTAAACAAGAACAAAGAGAAGCACGTACTGTTGCATCATCTGAAGCGAGGTGCCCAGGATGGTACGGCGCAGGTTGCTGTTCGGGGACCAGATACTTCCGCGGAAGCAGTTGAACCAAGTGGCAAAGTAACCACCCTGAGGCATAAGGCTCATTTCGTACTCGTTGTTGGCGACGATCTCAGCGAGTTCCTCCTTGACATAGTCCGACTCAACGTCCTGATCACGAACGCGAGCGAGCACTTTGGCGGCGCTAGACACATCGCCCTTGCGCACATAGTAACGAGGCGACTCGGGGAGGATGAAGAGACCAACAGCAAGGATAATAGCCCAGAGCAGCTGCAGACCAATGGGGATACGGTACGAGCCGGAATCGGTGCGGTTCTCGGTACCGTAGTCAACGCAGGAAGCCAGCATCAGACCAATGGTCACGCAGAACTGGTAGCCGGAAACAATAGCACCACGGACCTTGCGGGGCGCGATTTCCGACATGTACAGAATCAGGATGGCAGAGACAAACCCGACACCGAACCCAGCAATCAAACGGCCGACAACCAGCAGAGCAACAGTGGTGGAGGCAGTCTGCAGGGCGACACCAACCATGAAGATGCCACATCCGCTGATGATCGTTGTACGACGACCGAACCAATCGGCCAGGTCACCGGCAATGATGGCACCGAAGAAGGTACCCGCAGAGAGAATGGAGGTAATAAGGGACTTGTTGGAGGAGGAGATCACATAGCCGCTCAGGTTATCGGCGGCTTCATACTCGGCTTTGACCTAGAACCAGTCAGCTTCCGCTATAATCCAACCAGCCTAACCAGCCTGGCAAGCGGGAAAGAACTGCGCAAGCTGCGCAAGCTGCGCAAAATGCGAACTGCGAACTGCGTACCTTTCCTGAAAACTCGTGAATGAAGTAGTCCATTGCCATCACACCGTTGATATAACCAGAATCGTAACCAAAAAAGATACCACCAAAGGCGGCAAAAGCGCACATGAGGTAGGTCTTCCAGGTAACGGGGGCCTCAACCCGGTTACCCGCAACGACACCGTCCGCCATGGCGAGGGCCGTGAAGGTGACGCGGTAGGGAGAGAGTGTGTGAGTGACGAAGAAAGAGCTCTGGCGGTGGGGCTCAAGGCCGGGGTTGCGGAGAAGCGCGGAGGAGACTCGAGACGGAGAGAGAGGATAGAGAGCAGGTGAGCTTCAGAGGGGAACGAGCGGGAGGACACTGCAATTTATAGCTGACGGCCGACTGCATGGGGTTGAAACCGGACTCGCGGCTTCCCCATGGCCATGAGCATGAATCGGACCGGGTCCCGGGGAGCCCACGGGGAACACGCCCAGGACTCGGTCCATGAATCAATTGTTCGACGGGGACCAGTGACCAGGAAATTCTCTCGCTTGTTCTTGCACGTCGGCCCAGACGCTGAATTAGCGGAGTCTCCACTGTTAGCGTTTTGGCGTGAACAAAATTGCCTCTAGTCCTTGGGATGGGGCCCAAGCGAGCGAGCGACGGACGAGGACTAGGACTACTTCGTACCGGCGGTACTGTACTTGGTATCGACCTCGTGCCTCGGGGCGGCGCATGGCCAGGCGGATTACCGCAATTTCCGCATTTTCCGCAATTACAGCAATTACAGCAATTACCAGCAGTCCGTACAATTACGGCATCCCAATCGAGCACCGCACCAGAATGTCGCCTCCATCCTTACAGGTTGCATCGCCGCGAGGATGTTGTGTTTCCTGACCATCGGGGGATGTGAAATGAGAACGACGCAGGCTAAGACAGGCTAAGACAGGCTAAGACGGCCAAGACCAACTGCGATTCGTGGCAACGACAAGCCGTCGAAGTCTGGCCCTAGTCTGGCCCCAGACTGGCCATACAGAGGCTCGGTTCAGCCCCGACCTGACAGTCGGGAGGATGTGGAGGAGAAGTCTGGAGTCGGAGCCAGCTCGTTTGGGCGCAGAGCCCGAGCAGGGGACGGACGAGTGGCCAACCACGTGGCTGCCTGTTACGGATGGCGAATCTGGAAATGATGGGAATTTTAAAAACAGATGGGAATTATAGAATTCCGTGGAATGATTGGACTCAGCGTCCACTGAATCTCGCAGATGCTACCCTCTTGGGTCCAAGATGTAACCCTGCCAATAACGTGCCGCAAACATCCCCGCCACCCTGGGGCTGGGTCGTTGCAACTCCCCAGATTCTGCCAGAGAAAAGGAAATTATCGACCGCTGAGGGTCGACCGGTCTGACCGGTCGACTGGTCGAACCGCTCGGGTACCGCCGAGGCTCTGATTCAAGTCCTTAATATAGGTGAATTCAGGTCTTTTCAGCTCTGTCCTGTCATCATTGCCTCACTGGTCTCACTGGCATCGCTACTATGCATCGCATCTGCATCTGCCATCTGCGACTCTCTCACACAAACTCTTGGCGCTCGACCACTGGCCTCTAACCAGTGGTCTTGGCAAGCAAAGCATTCGGCAGGCAGAAACAAGCCGTCACAAGACGCGGACTGAACGCCTCTGGTTGACTCGTCGAATCCTTCATTTAGAATCAGTGAATCAGTGAATCAGTCACGACATTCACACGCGGGGTCCGCCGAGTCGCCGCTTCGCCGCCGGTCGGCCACTGAATCTGAAATCAGGACTCAGTGGGATCATGGGCCACGGTTTGCAGGTTGCTAGTTGCTAGCGCCACTTCGAACGTTGACGGGGTCTACTACGGAGTCTGCTATGGAGTCTGCTCAGTCTGAGCCTTGGACTTTCCGGCATTTGGCCGGCCTGGCGTTTGGCCGGCTTGTGCGGGAGCCCGGGCTTCCCCTTTTCTCTCGCTCTCTCTCTTTTTATTTTTTATTTTATTTTTGTTTTCGTCTCCTGCCCGCAATAATGCCCCGGACGTGAATGGGCGACATTCTCGCCCGGTGAATCGTTTCGTTCAGTAGATCCGGGGTCGCGCTTGAGCTATACCTATACCTATGTCGCTCCAACTTTATAACCTGTCAAACACGCCAGAGTCTGCTTGCATCCGAAGATTCGCCGTGTGACATTCCAGAGCCACGATGCCACATTTAACGTGACACACGCCCGCATGGCCTGATTCGTCGGTTTCCCCGTGCCCAGAGCATAATTTCCGTGCCCCACAGTAATTGACTACTGGTGCAAGTGTTTTACCCCGGATAAAATTCTGGCTGATTGAACAGACTAACCCGAACCGGACGAGTTTACTTTCTCTCGACCGGGCGCAGACACTGCAGGGTTTTCTCCCGGGTTTTCTCGCGCCAGGTTCCTTGTTTCGCTCAAGTGCACGCTGCTCGAACCATCTCGAACGATCGCAGTTCACTGTCCTCTGCGGGTCTCGGGGTCTAGACATCGCGACAACGCTGCTATCGCTGCTTGCATCGACAGGGAACGGACGTCATCATTCTTGAGAAGCCACCGAAGAAGGCACTGAACCATGCGGCGACGGACCGCCCAGCTGCCCAGCCTACCCGATCTCATCATGCTGCAGACATCGACAAGCCCGTTGTTGGGATTGCGGGTCCGACGACTGTCCCACTGCTGACGAGCCACGAGGCCTGCTGTTCCGATGCCGACTCGTGCAGCCGTCAGGCCGTCAGGCCATCACCCATAGCCCGGGCTCGCGAGTCATCAGTGTGCCCGGAGTCGACGGGACGGCCGTTGGCCGTTGGCCGATTCGCCAGCATTGATCATACTTGATAGTAATGCGCTAGCCCTGCGGAGACTCGTCGGCGAGCTTGCCCGAGTCACGACCCGGTCGGCATATCGCCGACCAGCTGTGAGCTGGCGGGTCTAGTTTCAGAGGTCGAGTTAGTATCAGAAGTCCAGTAGCACTCGCCCAGTAGCTATCAGTTTGCGTATGCCCATGCCCGGTACTGATCCCGGTTGTTCGTCTCGTGTGACCCCGATCTTGAGGTCCGCTCTGACTCGCGGTCAGCCCGTGCCATGAGCCGGGACCGGTTGTATTATTATAGGGGCAGGGAGGGACAAGTAATCTATTCCCCCGCTGCCATGCTCTATTTCGCGCAATCTGGTCGGGTGCTTGTGCCAGGTTCGACGGTTGGCGGTTCGGCGGCTCGTCCTGATACCAGTTCATTGGCCAGTCATAGATACAATCATTCAATTCATAGATACAATCATTACCGTCCTTATGCTGGCCGTTCACGTAGCCTCCAGCTCCTGCAAGCCTCTCTTATCTGGAGAGAGCCGGGCTGGTTCCCCGCCTCTGAAGCACTCTCGCATGCGCTGGAACCGACCGGTGATTAGTTGGTCTCCATGCTCGAGTCATTGTGGCCGTCTCTAACTACCTCAGAACTGTTTCAGGCGGGGCTTCATCCCCGCTGTTTCTGCTAGACCAATACCGCGGTTGACAGAAGGATCCTAGGGAGAGTTTCTGATCAAGAACCAGAATCCTCGCCTGCTCGATTGGGCGGTGAGAAGCAGAAGCATGCCGTTTAAACGGCCGTCCAAACGTCAAGCTCCTTCTCGCACACATCACGCTCCGAAGTCCAGAAGTATGCTGGCCTGAGGGAAGCCTAAATTACGCAGTGGAATATCCTTTATTGTCAGGCAGAGCGATCATTGTCCAGCCTACTGGTTGACGACTACTGTTATGGCTGGGTTCACGACTACAGTGTCTCACATCTAGAATAGTTTCAAACAGCCGTCCACTTCAACAATACCCCATCCGCATTCCTCATCTGCAGCGTCAACTTGGCGACAGAATCCCCCAGAAGCGCCAGCAATCTCTCCCTCAGGGCGTCCGGCTCATTGATCCCCGCCGTCGGAAGCGGCTCGCATTTCCCGCTCTTGAACAACGTCGCCATAGTCGCCACGAACTCAACCTGCGACATCTTCATTCCGGGACAGATCCTCGGTCCACCGGACCAGGGGAGATACGTCGACTTGACCGGCGTGATCAGCTGGCCGGATCCGTCAAGCCAGCGCGAGGGCCTGAACTCGGTTGCGTCGGGCCCCCAGATCTTGGGGTCAAGATGAAGGCTGAGTTGCGAGATGTACAAGTCCATTGGGGGAGTTAGGAAGTGCGTGCCGGCGGACGAGGTGAGCTGCTGGGGCTCGAGGACTGCGCGAGTCGTGTGTAGGACGGGTGGGAAGTGGCGGAGGGTTTCATACTATATGCGTAAATGGATCGATCAATCGGCTTGCGCGGACACAAAGAAGGGGGACAGGTCGCAGGGACGTACCATTACCGCAAGCGTCCGGCGGCACTTGGAGTAGATCTCTTCGTATCTCCAATTCGACGGGTGCTCCGGCAGCGTTTGCAGCTCCTCGCGGATCCAGTCCTGCCACTCGGGATACGCTGCTAGCAGAGTGACCGTAAAACCCATCGTGTTGGCAGTTGTCTCGTACCCGGCCGTCGTAAAGATGAAAAGACTCCCGCTGATTTCCTCGTTCGTTAGCGAGAACTGGCTCTGGCCCAATTGTCTGCCCTCATCAGACAGCTGCAGTAGTAGACTGAGGAAATTGTTGCGATGGCCTCCGCTTCCCTTCTCTTTTTCCTTCTCTGTCGCCTTGCGTTCCTCATCCAGCACCTCCTGCACATACCCCGGCGTCCGCTCCATATGAAACCCTAGCAACTGCAGAGCTCGCGGCATAATTGGCGCTTTCATAAACTTTGGCGGCAAGAATGCAGCCTCCAGGAGCATCTGCGAAACGAGCGACAGCGTCTCAAAGTACGCCGGCTTCCCCGTCGTTGCCTCGCCGAGCTGCGAGCGCAGTCCCGGAGCCCACTGCTCTTCCTGGCTGAATCCGGCTTTGCCGATCACGTTCATCGCGATGCTCTTGAGGCCGTCGAGAGCATGGTTCCCGGGGTGCTGGAGGATATATTGGAGCATATCCTGCGCTTGCCGTATGCTCTCCGTCCAGACGGTGCTGCTGATCCGTTCGTCGAGATTCGCAGCGAACATTCGTCGATGACGTTTCCTAGACAGGTCCGTTAGTGAACGAAGGGGTTACAAAATTCCTAATAACGGGCGAAAGAGTTTGGTGACCAACCACTCATCACCGTTTGCCTATGTCATTGCGACTCGATCAGCAAGCGTGAAAACCCAACGCCAGTCCGAAAGGAAGGCAAGGAACATACGCAGAGCACATTCGGTCCAAAAAACCCCAAGATCTTTGCCACAATAGGCGCCTGAGGGAAATCGACTCTTCGCTGGAGCACACTCTGCGCAAGAGCCGGCTCTGCGATGCTACAGTTTTGCCTTCGTCAGATCCCCAGGACATTTTCTCCCCTATCTTTTTCTTTTCTTTCCTTTTTCTTTCTTTCTTTCCTTCCTTCTTTTTGGCACATCGTATATTAATGGACAATTCACATACTAGATTGAGCACTCATCCGGCGTTACTAGCACAAACACGCTCCCCAGCCGCTCATGAAACGCCCGTTTGTTGCGAAACTCCCACCCGTGCGCGCAAATCTCCAGCCGCTCGAAGATCCAGTTCGGCAGGTATTTCTTATAGACCGGCTGCAGGGCCGGACCGAGAATCATCCAGGGGATGCTCTTGGAGAGGATTGGAGAGACGAAGATGGGGAACCCAGTCCGGCGCGCGTGCGTGTAGAAGCGCAGGAACGAGAGCAGTTTGTAGATGGTGAAGGCGAGTGCCAAAGTGGCGATCGCTGAGAGCATGTTAAATGTCATCCTTGCTCGTGAGCCGCTTTAAGCGATATTCGAGGGTCGTAGGTGAGTCGTTAGAGTTTCTTCGTGTCTTTGCGGGGGGTTACGGTCCCTATTTATATCCCGCCGACTGCACTTCGTATATTTGGTTGCCAACACTTCAGCTGTCAGTCGTTGATCAGGTTCAGACTTTTGATTGGTCCTAAAAGTGAACGAGCTTACAATAAGTGGGTCTCTACTCCCCATGGTCCCTTTGGTTGGCTTTTCTCGTAATAACGCTTAGTCAGCTATCTCAGGCTAGTTAACGTAATCCACGGCCGAGCCGCGCTTACGGGCGAACCGCGCCTTTCTGCTGCTTCTGCATATCAACATTCTTCAACGCGTCATTTCTCTACTTTACCTTTATAATATGCCTTTATCAAAGGAATCCAGCATACAAATGGTCATTACTGCATTAAAGTCAGGAAAAATAAAAAAAAATAAAAAAAGCTGCTAGGATATATAGCGTGCCTGAATCTACCCTTCGTGATCGACTGGCAGGTGTCAAACCACGATCAGAAATACGCGCCAACAGCCATAAATTGTCCAAAATTAAAGAGGAAACACTTGTCAAGAAATTACTAGATGCTGATAAACGTGGCTTTTCAATCCGATTTGACTTTCTATATCAAATGGCAG
>NW_027396297.1:0-8774 GCF_047715535.1 Aspergillus foveolatus | reverse complement strand
TCGGATTGAAAAGCCACGTTTATCAGCATCTAGTAATTTCTTGACAAGTGTTTCCTCTTTAATTTTGGACAATTTATGGCTGTTGGCGCGTATTTCTGATCGTGGTTTGACACCTGCCAGTCGATCATGAAGGGTAGATTCAGGCACGCTATATATCCTAGCAGCTTTTTTTATTTTTTTTATTTTTCCTGACTTTAATGCAGTAATGACCATTTGTATGCTGGATTCCTTTGATAAAGGCATATTATAAAGGTAAAGTAGAGAAATGACGCGTTGAAGAATGTTGATATGCAGAAGCAGCAGAAAGGCGCGGTTCGCCCGTAAGCGCGGCTCGGCCGTGGATTACGTTAGTAACTAAGCTAGTTAGATTATATACTATTTATCTTAATATAACCCCAGATATATATAATATATTTTATATTATATTATTATAAAAAGCTGCATGTAATCCTTACTATTCTAAATAGTTTATAAACCTTAACTACCTGCAATTATTATAGAGAATAGAATAAAAGATATAAGATTAAGAAGATCCTAAACCATAGCATCTTAAGAAGAGGAAATATCTAAGACTACTTGTAAAATAAAAAAATATATATATAAGCTAATATAGAAGCTAGCTGAGGAATTTCAGAATATAAAAGTTTATAAAAATCACCTAGCCTACTATAATATTTCTAGACCTTCCTAGGACTACGGGTATTATTAATAATATTATTACTAACCTGCTGCCTATAACGTACTTCACCACCGAACTGTCCAAACCACCAAGCCGGCCAGACCGTATTGCATACAAATCGGCGGTTTTCGAACTGTGATATCTCAACAACAACGTCCTGAATCTATCAGATATCCGTTAGTATTAATTACTAATATTGTGTAAAAGGACACTAAACGCTTTATATCCATTTCTCCACTAGGTCCAGTATAAATACAGACATGCTTGCTGTAATAACTCGATTCCCTGGTAATAAGAAGAACCGGAAAGTCTAATGGCGTATATACTTGGACATCAAGTTTTTTATTGCTATAATACTCTCCATGTAATATTTGACTTTATTTAAATTTGTTGTTGTTGAGATACTGCAGTTCGAAAACCGCCAATTTGTATGCAATACGGTCTGGCCGGCTCGGTGGTTTGGACGGTTCGGTGGTGAAGTACGTTAGACCTTTAATCTTTAAGAAGAAGGGAGGTAATTGTTACAGGCTATAGCCTGGATCTTGGTTGTTAGCCATGCCCTTAACCTGGTTCTAAATAAGGTCTCTGCAATATCAGTATACAGCCTCAGAATTACAGCCTTGTAGGTAAAGAGATCTGTCAGCATGCAAGTCCGGGAAGTCGGAAGCCTTGATATATGATTGGGAAAGGTTGATAAAAGGGAGGAGGAAGATATCTGCACTTCTATCTCTTGTTTCTTTCTCTAAGCTTGTGATATTCGTGAATACAGGACAGCTAGTTGAAAGCAATACTACCTATTCCCGTTACATATACAGCCTTGGAATTATTATAGCCTTGTAGGAAAAGATAACTGTCCTTATAATTTTGGGAAAGAGATCTGTCAGCATGCAAGTCTGGGAAGTCAGAAGTCTTGATATAATTAGGGAAGGTTAATAAAGAGAGGAGGAAGATATCTGTGCTTCGATCTCTTGTTTCTTTCTCTAAGCTTGTAATACTTGTTTATACAGGACAGCCAGTTGAGAATGATACTGCCTATGCCTGTTACAATAACTATATCTAGAGCTATTAAAGCTACTAGAGATAGTAATAATCTAATAGCTAATTATTTTGATTAAAATTAACTAATTATAGCTGATCTTTTCATTTAATAAAATCAAGACAAGACTAATTACTAGCTTGATTGGGTTCTAATAATAATTAAATAATATAATAATATTTGTCTTAACAGCTCCTTTAAAAATGGAAATAGAAATAATAATTTCTATAATATGAGGTTATCTATCTAGCTTACCTAGTCTTTCTAGTTTTTCTAGTTCATTTAGGTCTCCTAATTTACCTGGTTGTAATTCTAAAGATAGCCAAGATAATAATACCATTAATAATTAAAATAATAATAATTTTATTAAATATTTAAAGACTAAAAAATAAAGTCATTTCTAGACTAATATAGGTAATAAATTTCAATTAAATAGGCTAGGAATACTATATATTATAAAAATATATATATTTTTATAAATTAAACAAGAAATATCATTAGCTATAAAAATAAAGATCTAATAAAAATTAATATATAAATTTATTCATATAAAGCTATGCTTGATTAGTATATTATATAATAAATGTCACGGGGCCAGCCTGAACCTCATCCTGAGCCTCGATTCTGCCGTCGCTGACCGCCCAGTTACCTGAGACTTCTTGAGCTCCAACCCTGATCCAAATGAGAACCTCGAGCTACGTCTTGTCTTGTCCATGCACCTGTCTGATAGCCTGACTCTGTAGCCTGCCTGTTGTATCTACTCCGTTATTTCTGTTCTGAATATATTCCCGAGCCTGCACCTTGACAATAAATTCTTAAAAAATAACTTTATAAAATAGACTTTTTTAAAGCTAGCTAGCTAATATTACTAGCTTCTTATTTTAAACTAAATTTTTAGATAGTATTACATAGTTAATAGCTATAATATTTGAATATAAATATATATAATATACTATATAACTTAATATTTTACTAAAAAAATTATATAGCTGTATTAATAAAACTATTATATATTTTAAATAAATATAATCTAGAATTATTTTGAGCTAGGTTTATAGTAAAACATTTTTACATTTAACATAGATATAATTTTAGCCAAATTTCTAGAAAAATCAAAGTAGTATATCTAGTAAAATATTACTAGATATTAGAATAAAATTTAAAGATTGTCACGGCGCGACCCCTGGGAGCATTCAGAAGTTTAATCCACTGCACTATCAGCAAAAGACTAGGATGCAGAGCCGAAGGCTCTACACTGCTCTCACATATATATACCTTATCAGACAGAAATCAGGCAGGAATTAGGTGTCTGGTACGCACTGTGACAAAAATCTTATAATTCTAAAACAGTAATAAAATATATTGTTTTTAATAAATCTAAAATTACTAGTTTTTATTATCCTCGTATACCCCCAGCTAGTCTTTATACTAGTTATTTATATTAAGATCTTACATACTATATTATCCTATATTATAATTCTAGTAATATTAATAAATAGCTATTCTAGACCTGCTTATGAAAATCAATATATTTATAAAAAATATTAATCAACTTATAAAAATTATTAAATTTAAGTCTAAACTATTTGAATAGTCTGCAAAAAGTAGTTATTAAGTTAGATATTTATTATCTCCTTATGCTAGTAGTATTAAATAATATATAACTAAGATATAAAACTATTAAGTATAGGTACTAAGCTAGAATAAAAATAGAAATTAAGTTTATTTATTCCAGATTTATACATTAACTAGCCTAGATAAAGTCTATATAATAAATATTTTAAATCTAGATCTAAATCTAGCTTTATCTAGCCTGACCAACGTATTAACTTCATCTAGATATAACTTGGCTAGTAGAAATATTTAGATAAATGTTTAATTATTTATTGAAAGCTAGATTAGAATATTTTTATAATAATATCATATTTTTAAATTATCTAGGCTTATTTAATAACTTAATAAATATTAGGTTTATTTCTTAGAAATATATAACATTAAGATTAAAATAATGTTTAAGAAGCCTGCTATTATTATACTGTATAGAATATATTAAAAATTATTTAAAGAAAAAACTATATATTAGTAATTACCTTGCTTAGAAAAACTGGTTAGTTTTAATTATATTATTCTAATATTATTAAGTCAAGTTATTATCTAAAGAAGCTTAAAATATAAAGTACTTATATATATTAGAGTTATATTAGTTAGATATTATTAAATTATACTAGGATATATATTTAAAAATATTTCTAAATAATTATCAATATCGACTTTGCTTAAAAGTTTAAAGATATGTAAATTAAAAAAATTTTTAATTAAGAATTAAAGATTTAAAATTAAAGAATTTATATAATAAAATTATTATCATATTCTTATTATATTTTTTTTAAAAAACATACTAGAAGATAGGTATTATAGCTTTATTAAGACAAATATTTAAGCCTATCTAGTTAGTAATCTATAACGAAGTGTATAATTAGAAGAGGAGTCCTAGTTAAAAAAAGATTTTACTTTTAATATTTTCATCTATTGTTATCTATTAGATATTAAGTTTCCTATTTTATTACCATATAAAAAAGAATAGAGTAAAAAATATAATTATCTTTTTTTATAAAAATAGGGTATTATCTAACTTTATTCTAGGAAATAAATCTTAATTAAACTATATATAAATCTGTCTAAAAGAATAAGATTATATTTCTAAGATAGTAATAAACTACCTGGGGTTATTATATTTAATTAAAAATAAAAAAATAAATTTATCTATATTTATCTAGTAGATTATGAATTTTTCTCCTTATTAAAATAACAAATAAACTAAATAAACTAGTAATTATAGCTTATTAAATTTATTACATGCTATATTAGATTTTAATTGTATTATAATATATTATAATATATTGTACTACAGCCTATAAAGCTAAGCTAGTATAATAATTTTAGAACTTTTAGAACCTACATTTTTTAAAATACCTAGTTTATTTAAAGAACTATATTATTGTTATCTTACTAGGTAACATATTAATATAAATTATATTGTCCTTGAGGAAGATATTTTCAAGATAAAGCTAGAAATAGCAGGCTAAAGCTGAGTTAACCTGAATTTTAATATATACTTAATTTAGAAAATATAATTTTATTAAATAGGATTACTATTTATAGTTATAATTTTGATAATTAGATATTACGCTACAATTAATTTAATTTCTAGAAAAATTTCTAAGATCATTATCTAAATTAATATTCTGAAAATTAAAGATTTTTTTTTATATATCTATAATCTTAGTCTACAAAATATATCAAGATCAATTAAATATTTAACTTATTATATTACTAAGGTAAAATATTGAAAAAATAGAAAATAAATTTCTATATTTATTATTTATAAAGATCTTAATCCTGGACCATAATAATGAATGTAAATAAAAATATTTATATTTATAAATTAGGTAAGATTATTGAAAAAATTAGTATACTAAGTTTTTATATTCTATATAAAATAGTCTTTTTTTATTGCCTTAAAAAATACTAGGTAATAAAATAGTTAAAAAATATTAGCTTTAATTTCTCTAATTAATATATATAGAAATCTATTTAAGACGATTTGTAACTATAATTATCAAGGCCTTGAAAATATATCTAGGATATATATAATATTATTTAAGCTGCCAAACTTATTTTATTATAATAATATAATTTGTATAATAATTTCTAATTCAAAATCTTTATACTAATTTATTCTATTACTATAATGATAAATTTTATTTATTACTAATTAATACCTATAATACTCTATTAGTTATAATAAATTTATTGAATATCTAGAATAAAACCCTGACTTACCTATATAAGATATTGTAGTATGATATCGCTCATTAAATACTTTATAGCTTGAATATTTTTATAATATTTAATTGTAGATTAAGAGATATATTTCATATAAAATTCTAGTAAGTAATAATTATTATTCTTAAAATATTAATATAATTACTAACTACCTTAATCTCCTATAATCTATGATAGATTATATAATATCCTTAAAATTCTAATTACTATAAAGCTAACTAAATTATTACTAAATACTTTGTTCATAAAAAATATAATAAAACTAATTATTTCTAATATCTTATTTGATAGATATAAAGAGCTTATTGAATACTATAAAGACTAATGAAAATAGAGTTATTAAATTAATAAGCATATTATTTTTTCTTAGGAGGGTATATATTATAATCCTATAAAATTTATGATTTGTGTTATAACTAACTTCCTTATTATCCTTATATTCTGTTACTACTTAACTCTGTATAATATTACTGCCTTCAAGCAGGGTAATAATCTCTAGTCCCTGGTGGCCTAACTACTAACAATAATAAATACTTTATGAAATTAAATTATATTTTGTTTTATATATTAACTACCGTGATAAGCTAGCAATATTAAGTTATATAATTACAATATATATACGAGTCATTAGATATAGCTACTATGCTAGAATAAGAATTAAGATGTTTAATTGCAGAACTTATATAACAACTAGTCTAGTATCAGAGCATATATAATATTTTAGATCTAGACCTCAATCTAGCTTAGAAAAAGTATTCTAGGTAATTTTAAAACCTAGAGGTAGTTATATTAAAAAGCTAGATGAAACTATTTTTTATAATGATATAGTATCTTTGGACTAAAAACTTAGGAATTATCAGGCTTATTTTTCAAGAATATATAATATTAAAATTAATATAAAGTTAGAGAAGCCTGCCGTTATTATATAAAACATAAAAAATATCTAATATCAGTCTCTGCCTTGCATAGAAAGACTATTTAATTTGAATATAATTTTAGTATCCTAATTATAATTGATATTATCAAGTCTAGCTGCCATTTAAATATACTAAAGTTATACTATATTTATTAGCCTAAATATTAAAATATATTAAAATATATATTTAGATCCTAGTTATTTCTAGTTTCTAGATAACAAAAATAAAAAGATATAATTAGATAAAATATCTGATTACATATAAAATTTTATATAACTATAATTTTCTCACTATATATATTCTTTAAATTCTATAAAGTAATTATTACAATTCTAACCTCTTTTTATTACTATAGGTATTCCCAATTTAACTAATCATAAATTTCTGAAATTTTTATTAATTTTCTTTATTTTTTACCTAGTTCTAGCCTTTATTTCTTCTCTTCTATAATACTTAATTAATTCAATATATTTTAGGCTTAAAAAATTGTCTGTTACTCTAGAATTAATGATAATAATAGACTAGTTATTTCTTTACCTATATTATAAGCTTAAAATATTTCCCTTGCCTAGTTATTACTAGCTGTTTAAGATCTTAATTTAGTTCTTTTTCTTTATTATTATATAGTTAATACTATCCTAGTTTTATATTATAATAAATTAAAGAATCTTTATAGTAGCAGGCTACCCAGTATATAAGTCTATAAACTAAGAAAATATATTCTAGCTTATGCAATATATATTTTTTTTGGATTCAGGTCTATCTATTATTAATTAATATAGCTTATTATTATATTATAATAAACTTTTTTTATCTATAATATGTTATGATTACTAGTTAGTTTCGTCGTCTATATTGGATTATTAATAAAAGAATCTATATAGATATCAATAATAGTAATATAGTAATGTTTTTAAGCTATTGGCCAAGATATAGCTAATAAAATTTCTAGAAGGTAATTAAGAGAACATAAAATTATCATAAGATTAGTAATATAAAAAGGTATAAAATAATTATCGAATATTTATAGTTACTAATATAGAAGCTAAACTAAAAAAATTCTTTAAAAAGTATAATTAATTTAGAGAAGTAATCTAAATATTCAAGAAAGTAGAATTATTTTTCAACAAACCTTATAACTATAATATAATCCACAAGCAAGCAACGCGCACAGGCAAGTGACACATCTCTACCTGAAATTAACCACAGTTAAAAAAAAATAAAACGCATTTAACGCTACCAAAGCATGTATTTATTTATAAAACTAAACGTGACCATGATTTGGACACTGTAATTGTTTATATCTAAAAATATGATAGTGTCAGATACGGCCAAAAGAGTCCTTCTTAGGAGTCGGGCTCGACAGGTCCTAAGGATATTCTGAGATCAGACAAGGAAAGAAGGTTGAAATACAGTAACTTGAAAATGTTGGCTATCTTGGTTATTCCGAAGATAAGACACGAAGTACAAAACTAATTACATGGTAAATGAGCGTCCTTGAATACTCCGTATCATCCTATCCATCATAGTCTCCGGCTATGTAGGCTCTACTCTCTCTCAGGGCCGTCATAGTCAACGGCTCGGACGGCTATGTCCATATCTCTTGGCATCATAGTCAGGGCTATGACCGGCTCACAGCTGGTCAATTGGCTGACGTCGTTCGGTCATTCTGACAGATAGTTGCTGCAGCATGGGGGTGCTGGTAATAGTAAAGGCCTATAGCTAGTAGGTTAGTAATAATATTTCTATAGTACCTGTATTCGTGGGGAGGTTTAGAAATATTATAGTAGGCTATATAATTCTTATAAGCTTTATATTCTTAAATTCCTTAGCTAGCTCCTATATTAGCTTTATATATTCTTTTTATTTTACAAATAGTCTTAGATATTTCCTCTCTTAAGATGCTATAATTTAGGATTTAATCTAGACTTGTTAAACCCACCCCGCGAAACCCGCCCCAACCCACCCCGACCCGCCAAGAATTGAGTTGGGTTAGACCTTCTAATAATCCATTGGGTTTTGGATATTTTTGGCTGCCCCAGAGCCCGGCGGAGCAACCCGCCGGGTTGCCAAGACACCTAAATAGGTATTGTATTGTATTCTGATTACATTTATATACGTAAATAATTTATAATACTGTAATATAATACTGTATTTTATTTAACAATGCAGATCACTGCTTCTATAGGCATTGGTCTGCATATTTGGGATATTTGGGATATTTGGGTTGGGTTAGAATCATTTGCTAAATCCATGGGCGGTTTACTGTTCAGGTAACCCACCCCAAAACCCGCGC
>NW_027396296.1:0-8779 GCF_047715535.1 Aspergillus foveolatus | reverse complement strand
AAATATCCGCAGCGATACGATATGGATAATAGAAGGTATCCGCAATGCGGATTTGGATATTTTTGTGGATAGATAAACAAACCAAACATGACTATATCTGTTACTGCATAATTTATGCACGTTTTGTATGTAATATATTGCTCAAGGAGTGTATTGAGTCACAATCTAAACATGAGATTCTTGATGCCAACAATATATCAAGCTGTATGTAAAAGACTTCTAATCTGCTGCTGGCATAATACAGACTCAGGAATATATTCAGAGATAGATAATGGAGTAGATACAACAGACAGGCTACAGAGTCAGGCTACTACCAATAACGGTGGCATGTTTATGCAACAAGGTCTGGTAGTGATATGTCCACTATATATTTGATCCATCCCGGGGAGTAGTATCATACAGAAGCCGTGTAGTGCTGGCAAGCTTGTCAAAGCCAGAACATGCGTATATTACTGACATTAATCAGCATATTATACGTCATGTGTCAGGCTAGATTGGGTTAACCTAGCGAGAATTATGCTAGTGCGGATAGTAACAAGATATCCATATCGTATCCGCGTGGACTTGGATGTGGATAAAGATAGCAACTTAGGTATCTGGTATCCGCATGGATACGATATGGATAGCATTTGCTATCTGATGTCCGCGGATATGCCGCAGTCTAGTCATGCCCCACCCTGCAGCACATTCCGCACTTCAGCGTCACCGCCGGCCAACAGGTAGGGGGCAATCTTTGCGGTGGCTTCACGCCGGCGGTACGCGCGCGTTGACCGGGCATTGGCAATAGAGCCATGCCACGACGCCAACCAGATTGACCAGGATCTCGGATGCCGGCATTGGGTCGAAGTTCTTTAGCGCACGCAGCTGGAAGGTGTGGTACAGCATCCAGAGCTGTACCTGGCGTCAGAACTGGTGGGTCTCCCCGCCTGCGCCACCGCCACCGCCTCCTGCGCTACATCAGCCTGCCACCGGCACCGTGGCCGTCTCGATCCTCCGCTTTTTTCACCTCAGCGTCGATGTCGAGCAGGAACTCGATTGTTTGGTGTGCGGCCTCCCGGGTCCGCCGCATCCAAGCGAGGGCTAGGGCGCGTCCCACCAACGACGCCGGGAGCGGGACACACTTCTTGTTCCCCTCCACACACTAGGACTAGGTGTAGCACTTGGCCCTGCGCTGTTTGAGCAGGCAGATCACGGGACCCACCATCTTGCCAGTTGCCTTGTTGAGCACGAACATATTCTTTGCGCAGCAGACGCACGGGCGGGCTGCCACAACTAGGTCAGGGTCGCGCACTTTGGCGTACTGTTAACGGCCTAAAGCTCTGCACCAAGTTCAGCAAGCTTCTAAGCTGCAGGCCTATGGGGATTGCATGTAATAGCCCTGGCTTTATGTAGATGCAGGCTTTGGAGAAACTCCCTAGTAACAGAACCTCCCTGGTGTTATATGGCCATTATTAGCCGTCCGACAACGTAAGAGTAGAGCAAGTTATAACTAATAAACTTGCAAGCCAGTAGCACTAATTATAATAACAGTACAGGGAGACATAATATCAAGTAAGAGAGAAAGATTTTAGAGTTTGTGTTGTGAAATCTCGAATAACGTGTGAAGAGTCCATAACTTCTAAAGGATAACCGGATACTTATAACTTGACCTCAAAGCTCTTCCAAAACCTGAATTTGGTTTTATTTTACTCTAGCTTGTTTATAATGGTGAGGCACCGCTTATTCATCGGTATCGTGCCGCCTCGATCGCATAAAGTAGACCTCAGGTCGCCTGCAACCACCACTGCAACAGGGGTATCATTGAGGCCGAATTAGCGAAGACACCTAAGAATTCTGTCCAGGCCTTAGGTTTTGGGGAGCAAACGCCAGCGGATCCTGGCTTCAGTAGCTCAGCAGCTCGCTTTCCCCCTATATATATCAGCCGCCCTAGAATGACACTGCGAGAGTAAAAAGAATCAACAAGTTATTAATGGCCATGTCTCTGGGAACTGGGATGTAGCAAACACTTGGTAGTATTGTATCCAGAACCCCGCAAGCTTAGGCATGCTGCATGTAACAATTGGCAGGCATCGTTTACTGTTGCCCTAATGAAAGAAGCACTGATGTGGCCGGCCTGTTACTTTGAAGTCGCTATACGAGTGAATAGGAATCAGCCTAGCAATGGTTCATCGGCCGAAGTCAAGGAAAATCTGCTAAATTCTCTTTGAGAAGACTAGACGATGCATCATCTGCGTCATCAGCAAGGAAGCACGCAGCTGCATCACAATATACCCGGCAGAGAAGATGGAAATGGCAGGCTGAGGTTAAGCTGGTTTGGCCGCCAGTGGGACGCGAGGTCTATGCCATGAAGAAGAGTCTAATTTCTTGAAGGAGCCCGCAACGCGGGGAAGCTATTCAATTGGGGACAGACTAACCCCCAACCAGGCTACAGTTTGCGGGCGCCACGGCGACTGGTACACCGGTTACCTACATATATCCTTGTACGGTAACGCTACCCAATAGTGGTAGTAGGCTGAACGAAGCACCGAAATAGATAGATAGCTCAAATGTATGCTTGAGTAGTCCTGCTGGTTTGAGCAGCAGAGCAAGACAAATAACCATGTTAGCATGACTTCATCTTTATCGGGCTAAAATGAAAAGCGTCACACAGGCTGAGGAGATCACCAATAAGGCTACACTGCTTGCAATGCCTCGTTTAATGCAGTTTTTGGGACGGGGAACATGTAGCCCGCGGGGCAGATGCCTGCTGTTCATGCTCCCCAGTCAAGTTGGAAATCGGTCCGTAGACTTTCTTTTTATGAGAGACCGTTTCCCTGTATCCTGTTTTCTCAACTAACACATGCAGGCTGGGGTCCGAAGGAGTAAAGGCTCAAAGGGGTCTATGGAAGCCCTTTTAGGGTGGTCCTGACATTGACAGGAAGTATCTTCAGAAGGCGGTCCGCTTGAACTGGGACCTGTGACCAACCGGTGACTCACTTTGGTCAGAGTGAAAGAAGGGAAATATTCAGACCAAATTTAATCATCACTATCCTTGTATCGGTGAGTACAAAGGGCCACACACTGCCAGCTTCAGCAAGCCACTGTGTGAAAGTCGCAGTTGTGGCTAGCTGAATGAGGGGTACCTGGCAAGCTGGACCGGACGATGAAACCGGAAGCTTGATGGTTGGGCCGCCATAAGCCAGAGCACTGAGCTCCTCTTTGATTCGCGAGGGCTAGGTATACTGCTGTGCCACTCGGCGAAGAATCACCTGAGTTGGCAGATTTCCCCGCCTCTCTTCAGCCCAGGGGCGCTAAAAAGCAGCTATAATTGCAGCTCCTTACCCTGAGGAGCAGTGACTGCATGCTGCTTATGCAGGTGGAATGTGTATGCACTTGCGCAAACTTATGATCAAATCACAGACTAAGCTCTCTCCTGATTGACTTCCTGCATGGGTTTCTTCCTCAGCCATTCGTGATTTCATCGCATGTAATGTCCTAATTTGACCTCTTCAGCCATCCATGTTTGTCCATGCTTGAAAGATGCTCGCCATGACACAAACTCGATTACTTCAAAATAGGGACTTTAGGGAATCTCCCAGGCTGCTCTTCTGGTATAAAGCACTCTGCTCCTCTAGACTGAGGTGCCGGGCAGCAGATGTTTCTATTTAAGCCCTTCCGACAGAACACCACCAGGCCTCGACCAGGCCTGTTCCCCTCTCATCCCTCCAAACCTTACTCTTCTCTACAAAACCAGAAAAAAAAGTCACGTCCGGCTCCTGCCACTATGGCGTCCGGAGACTGGGAATACTATCCCATCCACGGGATTTCCGTCGGGACCAAGGATGGTTCCCCTCCCAGCCCTCATGTTGAGGTTCCGATCCGCCAGAATATTGATGAATGGAGCAACAACCCGGCCAATGATAGGCAGGTTAAGCTTTTCGTCATGGCCCTGGATCGCTTCATGAAGATTGACCCCCACGATCGTCTCTCGTTCTTCCAGGTCGCTGGTATCCATGGACAGCCTAATGTACCGTGGGATGAACCCATTGATCAGGCTGAGAGTGCAGGAAGGGGGTATTGCACGCATAATAACATCCTTTTTCCAATATGGCATCGCGCATATCTGGCCCTCTACGAAGTGTGTAATTCCCTTCCACCCTTGGGCTGAATCTACTGACGGCAATGGTTTGTAGCAACGACTTCATGAGATCATGGTCCAGGATATCATCCCGAACTTTCCAAAAGAAGACCATGAGGCTTGGAGCCGCGCAGCCAGTGCCTGGCGACTCCCCTTCTGGGACTGGGGTGTGCGCAGCTCGGTTCCTGACCTAGCCAAGTACCCTACGACCGTTGTGCCTACCGCAGATGGCAAGGATGAAGAGCGCATCCCAAACCCCCTCTACCAGTTCCGCATGCCAAACAATAAACCAATGTCTACAGAGGGTATGGATGCCTTCAAGGACCCATGGGTAGATAACGGTGGCATGCTCTTCGTACGTTCGATATCCCCAATCATGCAAATCCAGGGGCTAACTAAGAAATAGTACGGAGAATGCATCGCCACTAGCCGTTGGCCCGAAGAGGAGGATAGTAAGCCTGGAACTCTGACGTGGAAGCACGGCGTTGTGAATAACTACAAGGTTGCGGACTCGCTCAAAAAGCCAGGGTGGACATCCGGAACTGCCTATGGTCAGCCAGCGGAGATGGTCTATCGACTGCTCACTGTCCCGCTGGAGTATTCCAGCTTTGCCACTACGGCCCAGTTGTCCGCGGACCAGGATGTCTCTAACGACGTCAATATCGAGTATCGTATGTCGATCCATTACTTGAATACCTAATATTGCATAGTTATAACAAGTCTTTAGTGCACAATAACGTCCATGGCTGGGTTGGAGGAGATTATAATGGACACATGTCGCAGATTCCAGTCGCAACGTTTGACCCTCTTTTCTGGCTGCATCACTGGTGAGTCTGTTTCTGGCGATTTTCTTCACTTCACTAATCTGAGTAGTAACATTGACCGCATCTTTGCCCTATGGCAAGCGCTCAACCCTGAAAAATGGTTCGAGGAAGCCAAAGTCAACGAATTCTTCCAGGAGATCATTGGACTTTCCCCAGGCGCCAAAATCACACCAGAGACCGAACTGCGACCCTTCCACAAAGATACACAGGGCACGGTCTTGACACCAAACGACGTCCGCTGGCCCTACACCTTCGGGTACACCTATCCCGAATTACAAACATGGAAGGAAGAGTACGCGCCAGACCCATACCACTCCAAAACGCTCCATGACTATCTTCACAAAACCATCAATGAGCTCTACGGGGTGTCCCGCAACGCCCTTGTTAACGCAGAAGCCAACCTTAAAGGCGTAGAGTACCTCGAAGACGCAGTGAAATCCCTGGATTACGCATTCAGCGTCCGCTTCCATAAATACGCCTTCGGCGGCGACCCTTTCTGGATTAGGATCTACTTATCTCAGGATGGAAGGACCCAGAATCCCACTCTTGATCTTATCACGGAAGTCTTTAACTTCAGCCAGAAACCTGAGAATATATCAGGTCAGATTGCTTGCAGTAACTGCAAAACAAACCAGGAGGCTAATATTCGCTCAACCGCAAACATTTCTATCACGCCAGTCCTTCTGGCTCTTCTCAGAGCGGGTAAAGACTTGGCTAGTCTAACTAGAGAGCATGTTTTCGCATACCTCCAGAAACATGTTTACTGGCGTGTTTTTAGAAGGGGAAAGGAAGTCCCCCGATACGAACTTGACCCACTTGACCTTGAAATTATTGGCAATACGAATGAGGCAACCAACTACCGGAATCCAACCAAGGCACCGCTCTTAGAAAACTTCAAGGAAGAACCCACGATCTCTGGCGGTGCCGATGGTGCCCTTGCCCCCAATCTAAAACAACCAGTGACTGTTCCGCCGCCACCAAAGCCAGATATTCCCAAGGCAGCTCTTCGCCTTAACTCCTATCTTCCATTCAAGGAAACTCTCAAGCCAGACAGTGTCGTGGTTATCGACTCCTTGAGTCTCAATCTCACACCCGCAGCAGATACATCCAGTATTGATAACACCCAATTCTGGTTCTCAACTGGCCGAGATGGCGACGGGGATATAGTTTTTCTTCTTTCGGTCCGTCGGGCCGAAGGCGCAATTGTTTTTAATACCCGCTTTGATAGTCGCTGGGGTGAGGAGGTTCGTGTCTCGCTTGAAGGGCGGTTCAAGGGTGACTCGTCGTCGATTCTTGTCCACGATCAGGAAGACGGCTACGAGGTCTTCATTGATTGGAGACACGTCATTTGGTTTGAAAAGAGGGATACAGCGAAGGTTGCACGATCCGTGTCTTATACCGTGAATGATAGGCAAGAGAGTGTTTGGTCCGGGGATTTGAAGGTTAGGGTTTATGATTCGATGAGGGCGCTTTTCTTGCAATAGTTTACGGCTTTGCACTAGCCTCCGGGCTTCACTGTGGCTGCTTTTGTCAAAAGTATATATATCTGTTGTGAAATACGCTCAAAGGGGAAAGGGCAGAAGGAAACTGCATCAACTACACGAACGTAGTTTACTAAGGATCGGACGCCATAGAACAATTAATTGTCTATCTCGTTGACAATAGCTCTCTTCTCTTGTTCCTTGTCTCTCTCTTGATCACCTCTCTCTCACTATATATATATGAGAGTGAGAACCTTATAGAACTAGGCGATGTACGGTCAAGCCACCAGAGATCACGTGGCCTTGTATTTTGTTGTGGAATATGCTCCAAGGGGAAAGGACAGGAGGAAACTGTATCAACTACACCAACGTAGCCTACTAAGGATCGGATGCCATATGACGATTGACCATCTATCTTGTTGACGATAGATTCCTTATTGCTTTATTCTTACTCTTCTGTTCCCCCGCTATATATACATACAGAGGGTGAGAACCTTCTAGAACCAGGCGATGTCCGGTCAATCCACCGGAGATCACGTGGCCTCATATTTCCGTATCATATTTCCGTATCAAATTCTGTAGTGAAATCTGTAACGGGCGTAGTAGTATTGTTTTCAACTAGCTGTCCTGTATAAACGAGTATCACAAGCTTAGAGAAATAAACAAAAGATAGAAGCGCAGATATCTTCCTCCCCTTTTTTATCAAGCTTTCCCAATCATACGTCAAGACTTCCGACTTCCCGGACTTGCATGCCGACGGATCTCTTTCCCGAAGTTATGAGGACGGATCTCTTTTCCTACGAGGCCGCAATTCCGAGGCTGTACATTAATGTTGCAGAGACCGTTATTTAGGACCAGGTTGAGGGCATGGCCGACAACCAAGATCCAGGCCATAGCCTGTGACAGGGATAAGCTCCTGGCAGCTATTGTTTCTGGCATATCTACCAGTATAATTCCATGCCCTGTCTTACTGCAAGATATGCCTTCAGTTGAGAATCTGAGTCGGCTTGCAAAGAATACTTCAGTAGTCTAAACCTTTGCAACTCCTAATCATGCCCTGGTTATCCTATAAACTACTAATGATTGGAAAATATGTCTTGAAGCAGGCCAGCATTATCAGGCTGCACTTTATGCACTGAACAAGGAACAGGATACCCTTGCCAAAACCGACAAGGATCGCAAGGCGGGAATCAAACAATCCATTACCAAGGTATATTGAAAATTTTATCTTTGGTAGACTTTTGTTCTGACAAATCCAAGACTACCTTTGGCCAGTATCTCTCTATCTTCGTGATAACATAAACTTGATGCTGAGTCATTGACTGCACTTCGGGCTAGGCTGCGGCAGGATCCGCAGGGTCGGCGGATCCGATCCTTACCCGCTGATTATCGTACGACAACGATCCTATGTTAGGATCCAACTATCCGCAGGTTGCGGATAATGATCCTCAAGTTCAGCTCTATGGGTACCCGCCGATTATCATACGATCTTAAACATACCAAACACGCCAAGAATCAGTGCCTAAACGGGACTCCGTAGATTATGCATTATGTCTGGTATTTTTTGAGTATTCAGTTTGTAATTAAGTAGACATTTCTAAACATCATATAATCTGCTTACTGGCAATTGTTTCAACTTTACTAACCTTTTTATTTTATTTTTGGTTTATTTATTTCAAATAATTATTATAATCTATCGATCTTGAATCCGTCTGGCAGTTTTGGCTTCTTCCAAATCCTCCCCGATCGCCCCTGCGTGCACTCTTCAGTTGGCGTTTCTGGAAGTGGTAGGCCAGCATCATCGTCATCTTGAGGTTCAGTGGTATTGCGAGGCCGCTTTTTTGTGGCTGTTTGCTCTGCATATTCCTCTGGGGAAAAGCTGGCTACTGCTCTCTGGCATCGTCTGAATCAATATCTAAATTATCTGGTAACTCCTTATTCCAGCAACCCTCTTCTTCTTCATTACTTATAGGATCGATATTGCTGAGTAATATAGTAGGCTTCCATATTTCCTCCAGCATAGCAGCTTCTCTATCAGAAAGGTAGTCCTTAATTATTTCTAGCTCGCTCTGTTGTAGATCAAACTTTGATGCAAATAAATAGAGCATCAGTTCACTAATTATTTCTGGGTTAAGTTGACCCTGGCAGTAGTAACAGATATCACAAGTACAGTTAAATAGCTGCTCAACACCAGCTCCACTAGCAGGGGTTGATAGAATATCTCGTGCTATTGCTGCAAGTACTGGATACTCATGCTCATGCTCCTTCCAGAAAACACAAGGATTACCCTTTGTAAGCCTGTAATAGGAATTCCCCACCTCTCTATCGGAGTATCTTTGACCTCACGGAGAAACAGA
>NW_027396295.1:6636-8854 GCF_047715535.1 Aspergillus foveolatus | reverse complement strand
ACCAGGCAAGATGGCCGAATCTTTGGCAGTGATGGCATCGCTTTAGTTCAACCTTATAGGGTTCGACGCTTCCAATATATCTTTGCCCCACTAAAAGACTATTGTTGAGAATAGATTCTGCTGCTTCAGGTGTGTTTAGCCAAATCCCCATGGATGCTGACCTTCCTAGTGGTCTGTCTTTCTTCTTCAACCATGCAATGTCCTCAATCTGAAATCCCTTCTCTGCCAGGTTGTTCTCTCCCATAATCTTCTCAATTCCCTCTTGCTTTTCTCTGTCCAGGGCAAAGTCTTCTGTTGGGACTCGGTGGACCACAACACCGAACCGGGGTTTTACTAGTTTGGTCTCATTTCCCAGTTCCTCCAGCCATGCTGTGTTGTTCCGGGCTGTTTCAGCTGACTGAGCATCTCTGAATCTGATCACGTAGCCTGTTTTTGTAGTGCCAACTCCTGCCACTTGAACATCTTTTGTAGGTCCCGTGTTAGCTAGGGCAGTTCTAATGTGGTTGTTCGCGGTATCTGTAGGCAAGAATCTCGTGAAAGTGTTGTTATTGGCCTCGTCATTGTAGTCCTCTGCAGGCCGAGCCGTGTTGATTCGGATACAGTTTAGCTCTCTCTGGGGTCGGCGGATTATGGTATTAGTGTTGTAGGGACTGTTGCTGGCGGCCACTTCCGCCCATGATTTGGGAGGTGGGTTTGTTGTTGCCTGGGTCTCAATCTGGGCGCGCAGTGTCTGGATCTCCTCTTGGAGCTCTGTATTCTGTTCTTTCAGGGCCTTTTGTTCTGTTTTGATCTCCCGAATCTCTGCCCGGGCTGCCTCAATTATGCTGGTTTGTTGTGCGACGGCTTTCCTTAGGCTAATAACCAGGCTGGCGATCATCTGGTTTGTGATCCTTTTGCCATCATCCAGTGAGGGGAACTCAACCACTGGAGCTCGTAGGGTTTCTGCTTGGGGATTCCGTCTCCGACCTAGGACTGTTGGGATAGCCTCGTCCCGTGCAGAGTTTTCCGGCGTCTGCGGGCCGTCTTCGGCTATCGCCATCGGGCCGAGTTTAGCTCCCGCTTGGCACACAGACTCAACCACGGTTTCGATTTTTTTCCAACAGCCAGCAAGCAGCTCTGTGGAAGAGGTCGACAGTAGTTTTCCTTCCAGTACCATCTAGTTGTACAGAGGCACCAGAAATGTCCTTCTACCCTCGACATTGACAAAATGTTTTTCAAACCCTAACCTAAAATACACTAAACCAAATCTGCCTAGTGCCCAAAAGAGTTGGTACTGAATTGGAAAGGAAGGTTTCATATCAAACCTGTACCTGTGACCGAAAACTCGGTATTCCATACGTCAGGCTGTGCAGATTAGCCTAAACACTTTCCTGGATAGACATATTTGACCCCCAAATCTTACGTACAGTCAAGACATTCACTGGTAACCTGATATGAAAGATATGGTATGGAAGATGTGGATTGAATCAAATAATTAATTTGATCATCAGTAATACCCAACTTTGCCTGCAGAGGCTGCGAAGTCGTCATTGATCGTTATCAAAATATTTGTCTAAGGGCCTGCAGGTCAATTATAAATGCTCTGCTACGTACGCTTCGCTTGCTCCGCTGCGCAATGAATTGCCCTCTGGGGTCCGGAATCTGCGAACCAGCTTCAGCATGGTTAAAAATGCTGTCGCGAGCCTGGGACCACTATTGCCTGTCTGCCACTGCTCAGCATTATTTGGTACAGGTTATATAGAATATTCTGGAATTTCAGGGTGGCAAAATCAACAAGTATATAGTGACCGTGGCCCCCAGGCCCCCGTTTTACAGAGGGACTAGAAAATAGAGTAAGTCGGAAGATGGTTGAGAAGCACTTGGAAAAATAGCACGCAGCACAGGATGAAATTTGTTAATTCAACCACAAAAATGTCAAGCCGCCTGATCTATGGCCAAGAACCACTTTATTGCCACTGGTAACCGCACATGTCGCCCGAAAGTCTGGTGGAAGCCAGATCAAGCGCTGCCCGCTGCGAGTCACCCATTTCTCATGTATGAATATTTCATTCTCTGACCGTTCAATGGAGAAGTTGCAAGCTTGGTGGTTCAAAGAAAGTGAACCGCGGTCAGTCTTGAGACAGCTGTTATCTGAGAATGACAAAGTAGTTGCTACTATGTCAAGAAGTCTATGCTTCTCAGCACCAGAGGCCGCGTCCCAGAGCCGGATGGTCGCGTC
>NW_027396295.1:0-5725 GCF_047715535.1 Aspergillus foveolatus | reverse complement strand
GGAAGCGGACGCCAGCGTCTGCCCGTCCGGTGAGAAGGCCACGGCCAAGACCGAGTCTTCATGGCCTTCAAGGACCTGTATACATGGATCCCAGGACTCCTGCATTATATATACCTGCTTTATAAGATCAAGCCGCTGATCCCAGTAGAGTCTCTTACTCAAACTTTTTTGAGGACAGAAGACAAGTGCGGCACTATATACTTGTAGAGGTGCCTCCTGTATTATCACAGCATTAGTACTTGCAAATCTTTCAGCCTCCTTAAAGATCGCCTGATGCTGGCTCTGACAAGATGCAAGCTTCCTGAGGCTCAAGATCCCATGCCGGAGCTCACCAATAAGGCCAAGGCTCTCTAACCAGTGAAGGAGATGTTGCTT
Organism: Aspergillus foveolatus; assembly: GCF_047715535.1. Lineage (NCBI taxonomy): Eukaryota > Fungi > Ascomycota > Eurotiomycetes > Eurotiales > Aspergillaceae > Aspergillus > Aspergillus foveolatus. The sequence continues at coordinate 5,350 of NW_027396295.1, read as the reverse complement.
GAAGAAATCAGATATTTGATCATCTAATGATTCAGGCCTCTCCGGGTGTATTGAATCAAGAAAATGGTCCAACCAATATGTGCAACTGTATCGCAGGTTAAACAGCGGGTCAGGATGTGGTCGAAGAGTCTTGATCTCATGGACTAAGAATCCTGGATCATCAAGACTGTAAATATCGCGTTTGAGTTTGGTTGAGAGAGTTTCTCGGGATCGGCTATATATTTTGTGGTGGATGTCTGGGTGTTTTGGTAAGATGGTAGTAGCGACATTGTTGCGATCAAGGAAGTCCTTTGCTGACTGGTGAATGAGATAGACATATTCATCTCGGATTGTAAGGAATGACCCACACAGGCCAACTGCTGTCTCTACTTCCTCCTTCTGCTTCTTCTTGATCAAGTGGCATATCTCAGATAAGTGCAGCGGGCGGTAGGCTACAACCGCCATTGACAGTAATGTTATACAGATGTCACGGTAGATGTCTTTCTGGTCTATTTGCTCTATCATTTGAGTATAGAGCCCAGTAAGACCTGCTGGGGTTCCCTTGAGGACGCCAAGGATATCATCCCTAAACTTACGTTTGCGAAGTTCTTCAATCACGAGCGCCACCCATAGAAAGGTTCCATCAGACTTTTGACTGAGTTGGTCTCTGACCTGTTCTTGGAGTCCTTGATCTTGGCTGATGATCCCCAGGCGGGAGACTTTGTAGTTGATATATGTCCCAATTGCCTTGAAAATACAGTCTGAGTGGACCTCAAGGCTAAGCTGCTTGGCTTGACAGTGAAAGTCCGGTATTTGCTCGGCCTGGTCCAAGCTGCGGCTGGAGACAATCCATTTGACCTTGACAGATGGTATGGATATTGTCTTCGCAATAAGATTCAACAATTTTTCCAAGTCCACTTTACACTCATCGAGAGCATCAACGAGAAGGTGGACTGTGGATTTCTGTAGGTCTTTGAGCAGATTTTCGAAAACAGCAGACAGGCTATAGAAAGCATTTGTACCTTCGAACAGGTGTTGACCTTCTGTATTATATCTTGAGCGCAAATAAAGGATCAGGTGCGGATGCTGGGTAATCAATATATAGATCAAGCCTCGCAGGATAGCAGTGGCGTTGTTCAGGTTTGGATTGGTTCCTTGGCAGAAGAAGTAGGTAGGCGCCGTGGATGATCCAAGCTTTGACAGCTTCTCAACGATGCCAATCATAAGCATGGTTTTACCCTTCCCAGCATCACCCTTGATCCAAAGGAGTGAGCTCCCTGAATTGTTTAACCATGCTTGATATTCAGCAGTCTCCAAAATCCATCGAAACGAGTTGTCAAGCAATCCACCCTTTGTTTCCTCAATGCGTCTTCGGTCACTGTCAGGATGGCTCAGGAGTAGATTTTGCAGGCATTGTTGGTCCTCATTGGTAAACTCTTACGGTGAGTTAGCGCAGTTTCGAGCGTCGTTAGGGTAGTGACTCGGTGAAGTTATCTCACGAACCATAGTTTGACCCTGCTGCAGTCTTCACGTTAATACTATAAGCAAAAGGCGTAAAAGAAAATCAGCTTCGGCAGCTGCAATTTGAAGGAATGTCATCAACTACGTACTCTTCTCAAACCGTTTGCTGACTTCCTGTTTCGCTTCGGTGACAAGTATTTTCAATCTCCCCTTTACAATGCTGTATTCCTCCTGGCTCCTGGTTTCGTACTTCACAAGACCTGAATGGTCTGTGTTAAGAGGGATATTATCCTCATTATGTGTCGCAGTCAGCCCTAAACTTGTCGCCGACTTTTCTGTAACCATAAATGTTTTAGGTCCATTCTTTGCCAGGGTTCCATTGGGTTGGAGCTACATCGCGATCATTAGTATTGTCCAGCTCCATCATGCTAATTATCCTACCTGTACAGTCGAGCTATGTTTTCGCTCAAAGAATGATACGACTCGGTACTGATCCGTACAACACCGGGCGAAGTGGTCAGAAACCCTCTTCAGAAATGGTGACGGCTCCGAGTCATTGTCAACGACCAAGTCTTGTATTAGCCGTTTGTTAGGCTGACCTTGAACAATACTGTTTAGTTGCTCATTTCGTAATCCAAGATTTGGAACCCCAAAGAGCAGCAATCCATAGCACGATTTAGAGACAGCGAGGTTTTCCTGGTCATCAGATTTCTCGCGCGCACGAACTAGTGCCTGCCACGTAAGAGGAGTTAGTTGTCTGCTAAGAGAGCAACTAGAAAGCCGTACCTCTTTGATCAGTAAACCCCCTAAGCTATGGCCAATGAATATTATTGGACGGTGACGTGTCTGGGCCAAGTCAGCCGTAGTCTTTTGGCATCGTCAAGAGTTCATACAGTGTCTGGACGAAAAGCCTTGACTGACTCTAGAAAACGGTTTCCTAGGTCCTCGATCGATTCCTTCGTGTCACTGTCTAGAAGCGAGGTGTCATAGCCGTAAAGTAGTACTCGAATATTAGGCACGTCATCAGGCAGGAAGTCCCGGAGCCAAACGCGATGGCTGCTGGGTGACTTCCAGGAACCGATTGCGTGGCTTCCGAGCCCGGGGACAGCAATCACACTGGATGTTGAGAAGCATGCGTAAGCGCGGTGGCATTCTTGTCCTGGGTGGATTTACTTACTCGACCTCTGGCGTCGGGGCTTCATAGAGCGGCGTTATTCCGTAGAATTCAAGATCAAACTCATATTGAAGACGGGGATTCGCTTGCCGTAGTTTTCCTAGAAGATCCTTCGGTGGAATCGATGTATTGAAGGTGGCAGTTGCACAAGCCGTCTTCTCGCCCCTCGGTACAATTGAGAGTTGTGTAATGGAGACTGCATAATCTTCATTTGTTAGATTTTCCCCAAGTAGGCTTCGAAGCTCGCTTTCCAAATCCTCCTTTGGTTTGTCCACCGGAACCTGCTCGATACGCAAGGTAATGGCTCGCTTCTGTTGCGATGTCCTATTTGGTGGCCGCCGCCGGATAGGTCTCTGCCACCAGAGAGTGAAGATTAAGGCAAGGAAAGCACTTAGAAATAACACACTTCCATCTAGCTCAGCCATGTCTCCGGTCTTGCCATTTCACACAGAAACTAGGTAGGTTCGAAGAGGGAGTAACGATTAAAGATCACTGACAGTCCATTTGGAAGCCGCAAGAGGTAACAGTCAGCAGGGAGACCTGATGCTTACTCTGTGCGACCTTTGGAGCGGGGTAGGCTCTCACCAGCAGAGATGTGGCAACAGATGATTTGACGCATTTCTAAGCCTCATAATATGCGTAGCGAACAACCAACAGCCCACCCTTTCTCAAATTTATTCTGAAGAAGGCGCATCTCTTTTGTGGAATTCTGATCATTCGTTACATGAAACCATCCAGTCTAAAGGTACTGTATCACTCTCTATCTTCAACATGAAGACTCTTACTTACTAAATACAGATGGCCGCTTCCAAGCAAACTCAAGTGGCCAAACAGCCACCATTTCCAGTTAGGGATCAGCTGAGTGCAGACTTAGATGCCGGTCTCCTTACAAGACAATACCTGCCGGGCTATCCGTTGATACAACTCCAGGATCAACATGGGCTGCTGAACTTTCTCGAGAGAGAATACTGCTCAACAGACTTGGATCAGATGGCAGATAAACTCTGGTGGATGTCTAAGCAGGACTGCGGGAATATCTCTCCACTTCATCGGCAATATGTCAAGGGGCGAACTATCATCGTGACCGAGGATCCTAAACTACACCTTATATGGATACACAATCGCATTTTTGTGAAACCTCTCCCTCGATATATCACATCATACGCGTTCTGGCGAGGCTATCTTCAAGGTGACGTGAAAAGCCCAGCTCGAGATCATTATAGACGTGTTCGCCAGGCAGCTCTAGGTTTTCTCAGGACATATCTATACCTTGTGAGGTCGGAATCTGATTTCTATATTGCTCAAGAGCCCAGTTTGCACCTCATTGCAAAAGACATCACATGGGAGCAGTTTTGCAACTTTGCAACGCACCTTACGAAGATATCTAATAAAGATGTCTCCGGACGTATTAGACCACGACAATTTTAGATGATGATAATTTTACATGTGTGATAATATTAGACCACAATAATTTTAGTAGATGATAATTTTACGCGCAATAGTTTTTAGGCCACGATAATATTAAACGATGATAATATTATACCCATTCGGTATTATCACGGAGTTAAGATACTGTCTCTGAGGTCCTCAAGTTGTTCATGCTTGAGAAGGATGTAGGTCGGCGGGGCTAGGCAACTAATTTCATTGGAGGCTGCTAGATTGTGAAAAACTACAAAATGTGGTTAGAGTTCATATGAAAAGAACATCTTTAACCGCCAAATTCAGAAAGTGTGGCCTCCAGAAGTGTGGCCCTCAGGGGATGGAGCTTTGGTCTTTTGCGCCTATGTACAAAGTAGAATGTCTTAACATTTTCTGAGATAAATTCCAGCTCCCCCCAACCGATCCAAAAGGATACAATAAAGTCAAATTCGACACTGAAGAAAACCATGCTACCTTCGAGGGCAAGCAAAAGGTCAATTCGCCAGAAGCGGGACCGTCGCAAAACCAGTCTAATGAAAAAGTCATCCGAGTATAGCAAGATGTGCGGTGCTGATGTCTGTTTGGGCATACGTATTAGGGAGAGTGGCCAAGTATACATTTTCTCTGCGGACGCTTCAGGTTTCTGGGCATTTGTGGGTTCGCAATTGGTACATGCCCCCGATATGTATATCCCCCACACGGCTGATTCGTCTAGGACTCCTACTACCCAAACCCAAACCAACTCACAGATACAGAGATCAGCAGCGTGGAAAAGCAGGGCCTGGTGGTGGCTCAGTCTTAGGAAGAACCAAAGCTGCCGTTTGGAAAGCATCTGATTACTCTAGTTCTAGGTGTTTACAGGGTGGTGCAAAATCAGCTTCACCGATTCCTACTATTCTCTTTGATTCTGGGCCGAGTGCCAAGGCCCTAGTCAGTAAAAAGTACAGATAAATTTACTGCCTCTCCCAGGCCCTCCTTTTGCACTGAGATTAGAAAATAGAGGATAGAAGAGAACTTGAATTCACCAACACCCATTATACCTGGAATCCTATAAATGAAATTCGACCTGACGCGTGTCCCAGGGCAAGGGTATTCAATCTGATCGCTGAACATAAAGGTCTGGCCTCAGGAGGAAGCCATAATACTTGTGTGCCCTTTAACGTTATCCAATCCCGGCCGTTAATAAGTATATCAGAATGAGTTTTTGGTGAATTAGATAGATTATTGCCACAATTGGATTGAATGTTGAGTGACCCCAGGTTAGTGCTGATATATGAACCATCTTGAGAAAATTGGAGTTCAGTGACTGTCCCCTTG
>NW_027396294.1:0-8965 GCF_047715535.1 Aspergillus foveolatus | reverse complement strand
TGCCTGCTTGGCTGGCCCGGTCCCTGTACTAAACAACGGGTCTCCTGCTCTGGCCTGGAACGATAATAATCCATACCCGAACCCTGAATTGCTGTCCAAACTGCTCGCTCCCTCTCATGCCGCCTCTGGACTCTACTACCTCTGCCCTGGATGGCCGATGACCTGGGCTGCCAGTCATTACAATATATCTGGCTGGCCGCGCTGGTGATGATAAAACAAAAATCTGTCTCTAACCATCAAATGCCTGCGAGGTTTCCGTGCCAATAATAACCGGCTGGCCAAATATCTGCTGAATCTGGATCGGTGATACCGACCTGCCGGCCCGGTCTCGGCGGGCGATTGGGCTGGGCCTGGCTCGGACCCGGTCTCTATCTGATCTATAAATATCCTGCCTGATTGGGGATTGGGCTGGTGTGGACTTTTCCTATATCTGGCTACCCGGCCTGCCTGATCTGATGCCATCTGGCTTGCCTGGCATATTGGGGAATCGCTTGGCTGGCTGACTGGCAATCGACCAATCCGGGCCAAATCATGGATATCATATATAAATCCTCCAAATATAAACTACTGGCTGTTGGGATTTCGGGGTGGAACGAATTCTCTGCTTTCTGCATGATATATATCTGAATCGGGACTAATTCGACTTGGCTGAAATATATTGTGCTATGATCTGCCTGAATGGTAAACATTGAGCCCTACCCATGAAACTGGCTCGGGTACAACCGGTCCCTGCGGCCTGCATGGATATGTATTGGGCTTGCCCTGCTCTGCCTGGCCCTTTACCGGTATAAACTAACTGGCCGTCTTCTGGCTATGGACTATAATAATCTACCCCGAACCCTGAAATGGCTGGTACTGACTGCGGGAACCGCCCATGTCTGACTGGACTGGTCTGGCTCGATGTCTGCCTGGACTTGCTGAACTCGCGCTCTTGTAATAACCGGGGTGGGAAATATATCGGATTGGCCTGCTGCCTGGATTGGCTGCAATATAAACTGCAATAATCTAAACCCTACCCATGAATTGCTGGTCTTCATTTCGGGCTATGAATCACCTGGCGGGCCGGATCTTTGCGAAATCCCTATTTGCTACTGACCTGCCGGCCCTGAATTGGGCCTGGGCTGGTCCTGGGTCTGCCTGGCTGGTCCTGGGTCTGCCTGACTGGTCCTGGGTCTGCCTGGCTGGTCCTGGGTCTGCCTGGCTGGTCCTGGGTCTGCCTGGCTGGTCCTGGGTCTGCCTGGCTGGCCTGCCTGCCTGGGCCGGTGGAATTCTGGCTTGGTTAATTTCCCGGGGACCTGCTGCTGCATAACTAGCCCTGACTCTGCATTGACTGGGATGAACTGCTAATCCTATCTTGATACCTTGGTCTACCCTGTACGGCCGGCGCTCGGACTGGGTCTGGCTGGCTTGCCTGGCTTGCCTGGCTTGATATCCAGTGATATTCAACCATTTTGCGGGCTTGGGCTGGCCTGGTTGGAATTTGCTGTATCTGCTTGACCTGCCTGCCTGTATCGGCCTGGACTACCATCGGCTAATAATATGAACCCGAACCCTGCAATGACTGGTTAATCACCTGCTGCCTGATTGGGCATGGATCTGGCTTGGCTGTGGCTGGCGAACTGCCAATGACTAATTCCTGGCCAAATCATCAATATAATATATTAATTATCGGAATATAAATAATTGGCTCGGGCTGGGGCTGCCTCTGGCGGGCCTGGGACTGGCTGCGATATAATCTTCCTGCTGGGCAACCTGTAATTATGTAACCTACCATGAACTGGCTCGGCCATCACCAGTGCCTGCGGCTGCATGGATATATATTGGCTTGACTGGCGCTGCCGGAACTTGCTGAACTTGGCCCCTGTATATGGCTAAATAACCTGGTCTTTAAAATATGTTGGACGGGCCTGTGGCCGGGATTGGCGGCGACAACTATAACAATCCAAACCCTAACCATGAATTGCTGGTATTGATTCCGGCCGATGATAACTTGGCGGGCCGAATCTTGCTAAATCTCTATTTGATACTGGCCTGCTGCCATGTACTGGGCTTGCTTATGGTCCTGGTCTGCCTGCTCTGATTGTGGGTGACGGCCTGCTTTGGGACTGTCTGCTGCATAATATATCTTGATGCCTGCGCTAGTAATAAACGGCAAGAATGAACCCTGACCGGTGGATTCTGTCTGGCTATGGCTCTAACCCTGCATGCTGCTATTGCCTGCTCCTGATTCTGGCATGGAACCTGGCTTTGCTGTATACATGGCTGTTTGGTATGATATATCTACTGCCTGGACGCGCATGGACATAATCTCTTGCTATATGATTGACGATATAATTCTCTGATCTAACCGGTTCGTTCTGGACTTCTCTAATAAATCCTGTGTCTGCTGCTTGATATATATATCTGCTGTGGATTCCTACATGGCCAAAATATATTTTGGATCGCCCGGCTGGACTGGAATAATTGTACCCTAACCATGAATATATTGGACTTGACCAGCTCGGCCTACTCGGCCGGGATCTATACTGCTGATTTGGCCGGGACTGGTACTGCCCAATATATAATTTATTCTGCTGTCGGATGCCAACCCGCAATAATTAACACCCGAACCACGAAATCGTTCTGGTCCCACAAATCCTGTACCTGCTTGAAATGTAACTTCTTCTGGGCGTGCATCTCCCTACTGTGCTTTCTGCTTAATATATATAACTGGAAATATATTTTGGTATCATCTGGCTGGTATCGGGCAACATCGGAATCTTGGCCGGCGGGGGCTGGCCGGGCACCGTCATCATATCACTGATTCTACTGGTCGGATCGCCAACCCGCATAATTGTACCCTAACCATGAGATATTCCAACCATGAATATATATTGCTTGGCCTGCTTTGCCTATCCCTTTCCTGGCGCTACCCCAGGGCTACTTCGGCTACCCCAAATATGACATACCCTAACCAAGAAACACTGGAACGACGCGTTCTTGCTGCTGCATAACTGGATCCGGGTGTTGGCCGGTATTGCTGCTTTCCTGGTCTGCCTGGTCTGCCTGGTCTGCCTGGTCTGCCTGGTCTGCCTGGTCTGCCTGTATTGGCGCTGGCTCTGCGCCGGCGCGACACGGGCTTGACGTGGCTGTGGCTGCGCTGGTGCAGTTACTATATCTATGTGCCGGGTGGATTGCCAACCTGCAATAATCCATACCCTAACCATGAAACGGCACGGTACTGCGCTGCTCCGGCACTACATGGGCGACCCGAAACATGACATTCCCTAACCATGAAACGGCGCTGTACGGGCGCTCCACCGACGCTACATGGGCGACCCGAAACATGACATTCCCTAACCATGAAACGGGCTCTGGGACCACGGGGCGAGCTTGGTACCGACGCTGCCCCGGTGTGGCGTTGGAGCTGCCTTCGGACGGGCTCCACACTGGCGCGGGACTGGGGCTACATGGCTGCCGGAACCATGACATACCCGATCTTGAAACGGCTCCGGCACGTCCGGTCCCTACTTCCTGTCCTCGCTATGTATTGGGCTCTGCCTGCTCTGCCTGCTCTGCACTGGTGGTACATTGGCTTGGGCTTGGGCTTTCGGCTACCCGAACTATGATATACATAACCATGAAACACCTCTGGTACAACTGGTTCCTGCGGCCTGCATGGATATCTATCTTGGGCTTCGCCTGCTCTGCTGGCTCTGTTTGGTGCAGGATAGCACTGGGCTGGCTCTGCTCCGGTGCTACATCGGCCACCCGACGTATGACATACCCTAACCATGAACCTGGCCCTGGTACCACGGGATCCGGCTGCTGGTCGCTACCCGGGCGTAGCACGGGCGCGACACCGGCTGGCACTCTGGCTGGCTTGCGATTGGTGCTGGATGACGCGGGGCTGGTGCTTGCCCGGCGCTGCGCGGGTACGGCGCGGTGGTTGCCTTGGTATGGGCTCGGCACTGCTGCTGCACTGGCGTGACATGGGCGGGACTTTGGCTGGCTCTGGACACGCTTGGTACTGGCGCTGCCCGGGCGTGGCGCTCTTCTTGGCTCTGTATGGGTGGTGGTGTCTAGTCTGGCTGCTTGGATTTGGCGCGCTGTGGTTCGGGCTCTGCCTTGGTGCTGGTTGGCATTGGTCTTTGCCTGGGTCTTACGGGACTCTGATTCATTTTCTTGCTCTCTGCTGGCCCGGCACTGGCTGTGCCCCCTCGCTGCGTTGTCCCTGGCTCTCCCCGGCGCTGTGCTAGCTGCATGCATTATCTCTGGCTTTGTCCTGTTACTGGCCCTGCGGCGCTGCCCGGGCTGTGGGCATTCTGTGGCATTTCCCCGGCGCCTCGCTGACTATTTGAATCCTCTGGCTTTTTACTGGCGCTGGCTCCTCCTTCCTTTATACATGATCTGTTCTGGCGTCTCGCTGGTGCTTGGCTGGTGCTGCGCTGCATTTGTGCTGTTGCTGGTGCTTCTCTGGTGCTGACCTGGCTGTGTGCTTTTGCTCGCTTTGGAATGGCTCCGCGCTGGCCTGATTCTGACTTCTGGCCGACACTCTCTCTGGCGCGCTCACGGCTTGCGCTGGAGCCGCGCTGGCGTCTTCTGACTTGCGGCTGGCCTGATGGTGGCCCTGTGGCTCGGGCCTGGATCTTCACTGGCTCTGCTCCAATGTTCCCTGGGTTCTTGTCCCTGTTTGATGCGGGCTTTATCCTGGCTTCTGCCCGGCTCTTCCCGGTGCTGTGCCGGCTATGTACATGCTCCTGCCTTTTACTGATGCTGCTTTTTCTGGCTTTTTGTCTGGCGTGGCGCTGTCTTTGTGCTGGCTTTGTGCTGCTGCCAGCCCTTCCCCGGCTCTTCCCCGGCGCGGGCTATGTAGCGTCGCGGGCTCGGGGTGTGGGCTGGGCCTGGTTCGGGCTGGGTCTGCCTTGGCACCACGCTCCCTTTGCACGGGCTGATCTCTCTTGATGCTTGACTGGCTCTGCATCGTTGCCTATTGGCGCCACTCGGCCGTTATGCTTAGTGGGCATTGTATGGGCTTTACAGCGGGAACTGGCTCTGGATCTGGCGGCTCTAACCGGGCTTGGACGGGTTTCTTGCTGGCACTGTCCTGAGTTGATTCTGACTCTGTATGGTCTATGAACCGCTGGCCCAGGTCAAACCCTGCTTCGTCCTGGCTGGCTCTGACCGGCGTGGCGCAGGATCCGGTCTGTCTCTACCCTGACTGTGCTGCTTGCTCCAACTCTGGTTCTGGCCGGCTCTTTATTGGCACTGATTTGCTTTCAGTACGCATGTCGCCAGCGCTGCACTGGGTTGGCCCTGTTGCTGTATACCAGTGGTCCACTGCAACAATCCTAACCCTGACCATGAATTACTGGGTTCGACTGCAGATGGCGTCTGTACAGTCTGTCCCAGCTCTGTTCCGGCTCGCTTGGATCCGGCGGGGCTGTGCGTCCACGCCAGCGGAACGCTGGGCGCTTCGCCAGCGCTGTGTGGGCCGGTATCAAGCTTGATATCGGCCTCTGGCAGTGTGGAACGGGGCTCTGGCCTGGTAGCGGGGCTATCTACATCTCTAATAGTTCTGGCTCCTGGTAATCTGGCACGGTCTGGGCTCGTTCCCGGTATAGCACCGCCACGACGCTGGCTGGACCCTGGCATCACACTATGTCAATATCTGGTATATTCTGTGTAGCTTTGTGCCTGGCGTCGAACTGGCTGTGCATCAGTGTATTTTGCGTCGGGCTAGCTCGGCTCCGGTTCTACTCTGGCTTGATACCAGCTCCTTGCCAGCTCCAAGCTGGCTTGTCACTAGTACTCGGGTTCCACTATGGTTCTAGCTCCTACTTTATGCAGGTACTACATGGGCCTGACCTGCTTCGAAACAAGTCCTGGATTGATCATAAACTGATCCTTGACTGGCCCTTACCGGGCTCCACCCTGGGCAGCAGCCGGGTTGAATGAGTCTGACTTTGCTCTGAAATAGCTCTGAATCACGTTGGACCGGGCTTTGGACTGGCTCTGCACTGGCTCCTGTCTCGTTGTGTTCTGGCTGCAAGGGGCCTTCTTTGTCTTGCATTGTCTCTGGTGGCTTCACCGGATATTGACGCTGGCTTGGCGCTGTCGACAACCTCGGTCAGCCCATACTCTGTTCAACCTAAACTTTGCTCCTCACTGGTGCTGCCTCTGGGTGAGTGGCTCTATGGGTTCTTTTGATTGGAGCTTGATACCAAGATTGGACTGGCTCTATACAGGCGCGGACCCGGCGTCGACCTTGGACCAATCTAGTGTGAACCTCCTGCAAGTTCACTGTTTTCCAGCTCTGCGTCATGCTTGCTTCAGACGGGCTTGATGCAAGGTCTTAAACATGCTCTCCCCTGCCTTGTTACTGGCCCTGGTCTTGTACATGCTGGCTCTGTCTGCACTCGCGCGGGCGCAGCACGAGCTCGGCTCTCAGCTGACCTGGCTCTACTGCCCTTGTGCCTCCTGCTATCTCTGCTCTACAATACTACTGGCATTATATACTTGGCACTGGCGCCATCCTGGTCCATTGCACTGGCTGGTCCAGCTGGGTGCTGGCTTCGCGCTGGCGTGATCCAAGAGCTGTCCGGCACTTTCTGGGCTGCTTTGAGTAGCTTGGATGAATTCTGTACTAGCTGCGGCCCTACCAGGCATGCTCTGGCCTTCAAAGCTTGTATTTCCAGCAGTGTCCAATGGGTACGGCTGTGGCTCTGGGTATGACCGGACTACGGACAACCGGTTACCAGAACTCCGAGCCCTGGCCTTGGCAATGCATGTTTGCCCTTGCTAGTTCACTATCATGATTATCAAGACCCTGACTATGAATCTTGGTCTTGCTCGCTGTCATGACCTGGCGTGGCACTTGCGTGAGGCGCACTGGCCCGAGTTATGGCGCCAGCACTACAACAGCCACAGTCAGGGCAATCACAGCAACCACGGCGAGGACGGCGACAACAATCCGCACAACCACACCACTGATCACAATCCAAACAACGATCAGCGCAACATCAACCACGTCAGTGACAGCGACGCTCCCAGCTCCCTGATTGCGGGCATTGGGCTCCGGCCCATCGACAAGCCTGTGACTGTGGTGGTCGACAATACTCGACGAAAGCGTCCCGCCCGATCCCCGGCGCCAATCGAGGGAGACGAAGTCTCAGACCCCTGACAAGGAATGTGAGTAGCCCCGGCCTGCACACCAGCATGAATGCTAACCAGACCCAGATGGCCGTCCAGGCAGCAGCCCGAGTCCGAGACCCCGACCCTGTCGTCGCCGATCGCTCGTGCGTCCGCTGCGCGAAAACCTCTTTGTCCTCGGCAAAGCCACCGGCAAGGTGATCGGCCCTGCCGTCTGGGTGCTCAAGCGTCACCGGGCAAAGCGCTGCACGAGGTGCGCCGAAGGGAACAAAACGTGTATTCCCCTCCCGGCAAGCCTGGTGCGACGTGCTTTGTCCCGGGCACGGCCGCCCACCAAACGCTCGAGTTCCGTTTCGGCATCGACGCCGAGGTGCACAAGGTCAACGAAGTGAAGGCAAGGACCACGGTGCCAGTCATGGTGGGATGGTGCGGTGCCGGCGCTGCAGGGGAAGCGCACCAGTTCTGGCGCCAGGTACAGCTCTCAGGGCGGTACCATACCTTTCACCTGCGCAATTGAGATCCGCTTGCTCAGGAGCTTCGCTTTCGTGCCGGCATCTGAGATGCTGGTGAGGCTGGATGAGTTCGACAACACCCTGGCTGCCGGTGCTGACGACAATCTTGACTTCCTGGATGTGACGGAGGACGACGACGACGACAATGATGACGACGAGGAGGAGGAGGTTGGCAACGACGACAACGATAATGAACAAGGGCACGGTATTGGGCTTGGCTGAAGGGGCGGTATTCTGTTTTTTCATAGCAGGCTGGGTGGTTGTTTGTAATAATTGATCATACTCCGGTATATTTACACAATAATAATGTCATTGCAACAGTGATCATGGCGTATTTGTAGTACGTACATGTCCTGAGCTCCTCCTTGACGCAATCGCACCGCTGGCGTCACGCACGCGCAGACTGCTTCTGCCTGCTGGTCGTGATGCTGAGGTGGACACTGCAGGTGCAGACAAGCTTCGAGGCAACGGTACGGCCCGAGCCGACCGTCCTCGTGCCACAATGTGGGTCATGAGACTCGACGCCTGCGTCAAGCATGGTGCAATCGATCGTGGACAGCACACTGCTCGCGCTGACAACTGGCTTGTGCGACTGGGTTGTGCGACTGGGTTGTGCGACTGGGTTGTGCGACTGGCTTGTCGACTGGGTTGTGCGACTGGCTTGTACGACTGGCTTGTACGACAACTGCCTTGCTCGAGACTGTCTGGCCAGGTTGGCGTGTCGCTCGCGTGCAGCGGACGCCTTGTCAATCAGCTTCATGGTGCAGCTGGCCGCCTGCACTAGCAAGCTATGTACATTTTTCTGACTACGATCCATTTCAGCTCTCAGACTACATACATGATTCAGCAACGAATCTGCTGCGATTCTGTACAGGACTTATGTCTCGATATATGTGCTGTCAGATCATGCTACCTCCCACTCCGACGCCTGACAAACCCGCCGTAACCAGCAGAATGCTGCTTGCATCTCGACACCCTGCCCATCAGTCGTCGCCTGCCCCAGGAAGGCCGCCACCGACGCGACGTCCTGCACATCGACCGGATGGGGGTGAATCTCCTGGCGTTGCGCCTTTTGGGGGAACACCACCCGCTGCTCGACCATCCGGCCGGCCAGATGGCGCTGCCAGGCCGACTCCACCGCAGCCCTGTGAGGCCCGTACAGCATGCCGGCGATCGTGGGGATCATGGCCCCGCGCCACGGACACTGCTGCCCGGCCTGCCAGCCCAGACACACTGACTGGGGCATTCCACACCGGAAACAACAGCGGAACGGCGCGTAGTCCATCTGGGATCGCACCTGCACCATCCACTGTTTGGCTGTT
>NW_027396293.1:0-8997 GCF_047715535.1 Aspergillus foveolatus | reverse complement strand
ATGGCCCTCCTGCTGGACCGACGAGGAGATCAGATCCAGATCACAGAGGATGTGGTCAAGGATGCAGCAGGGAATAGGGGAAGTGGGACAGATATCATGGCCCTCCTGGGCCGACAAGGAGATCTTAGATCTTAGATCCACAGCACAAAAGATAAAGCACCAACGCTTATCTAAATTATTCTCAAGTAGTCACAACCATCCGGGTCGAGTGGCAGGTAACACGGTAATATTCCCCCAGTTGTTATAGCACAAGTCACCAGAAACGTTATCTAAGCTCCTTGATCACATTCAGTGCCTCTTGCTCGCTCCCGTCCTAAGCAACACACCCCTCCCCCCATAAACTCTGACACCCCGGACCGCAGGTATCAGGGCTGAGCACCCCTAGGAGGACAACAGCAGAACGCCCGCATAAAGAGCTATACTGTGTAGGCTTTCCCTCATATAGTAGCCTTTGCATTTTTCTTGGAATATCTGACCCATAATCCTTACAGTACACTTGTAGTAAACTCTCGTAATGATCTTGAAGTCCTTTAATGTTTCGTATGAAACGAAACGTACAGCAGCCCTCATTTAAGTGTTGGCGGCTCAATAAATTACACGCGCTAATGTCTTGGTAGTGGGGCGAAGCGGCAACTGTCATGTGTTTTTGGTGAAGGCGATTTCGAGAACGACTATATCGTTGAAGGTCTCTGATCAAGCTCCTGTTACTGTACACACACCTGACATCCGCAGCGTAGCTGTCCCGTGTCGAAGAGTTAAATTATTTAAACTAAGCAGTCATCAACCATTTCACTGGCGGTGTTGCCTATCCAATGTTCCACATAAGTTCTTAAAGCTTTATGGCCCTTGCCTGAATCTCTATCCATCGGCCGCCCATTCTCAGAATCAACTAAACCATCCGAACCATCCGAACTATCTGAACCATCTGAACCAGCCGAACCATCCGAATCATCAATCTTAATCCACTCGTGTATTTTCTCCTCTCCCGGAGGATACCCTTCAACTCGCAGCCAGCCGAAAATGCTTCGTGTTGCATTTTCTGACGCAGACTCCTCTCCATGGTCGAGAGCTTCATACCTGACCGTGATGTTTGGTATCTCTGGCTCCGCCGGCAGAGAAGTTGGTGCAAGGGCTGGCTCAAACGTCCGATGCACCGCCCTACCATCTCGGCAGGTCCACTTCCAACCTGCATAATGAAGGCCATGCCCGGTACAGTTCGCATGCAGGCGGACGTCGATCTCAGTATCTTTAAGAGCTGTGGTACCAAATGGCCTCCACTGACATACAGGCCAGCTGGTGTGATGTTCTTCTTGAGTAAGATACAAAAGTCGGCATTCGTCAGAGCGCAGAATAGAGTCATTTGCTGCTGGACGGACAGGCTCTTGCATGAACGATTGCATGGTTCCGGACCACGCCGCAGCATGTGGCTCCGTAGGGATTAGCCCATATTGGCCATCTCGTAAAACATCCTTATGAACGCCCAACATGGCTCCTCCGAGCCAGAAAAAGGCAAGGTGTGGGACTCGACTCATCAGCATATAAGCAAGAATGCGATTGTCTTCCACAGAGTTGACGACTGCAAATATGGACTGTAACCATGGGCTTACAACATTGCAAGCTATGCCAGGCTCATAAAAGACACTCGAAAGCAGGGAAAGTATCCCTCTCGTATTGCAGCTCAAGGTGAGAAGTTTGTCCAGATGATGCACCTCCCGCACCCAAGTAAGATCAAGTTGCACGTTGCTCTCTGCTAACTCCACTTTACACTTCTGTTCGCGGCTAAATTCTGGTCTCGGCAAAATAACATCTTTTCTGCTGCCGTGCAAATGCGGAAGAAGTAACACGGCTGATAATGCTGCATAACTCTGATCAAAAATGCCATGCAGGGCACAATAATCATTCAGGAAGCATAAGGCAGTCGCAGCGGATATGGCTGCATCTGATAGCAAATGGTGATTGTTATGGTAGGAGACACTGAACTTCGGGTTTTCCGGAAGTGATATTGACCAAGGGGATCGAAATTTGTTTTTTTCAACGGTAATATAGGCTTCCCAGCCCTCTCCTGGAGCTAGAATAGCAGCCCACCATCTGGCTGCATCGTCATCTGCGACGCCTATCTCCACCACAGCAGAATCCTGCTCTTGGGGGTTGTCGCCGGCGTATGCTTTGCTGTCCGTGTAAGTGTATGTGGCACCGGGCATAAGCTGAGCCCAACGTGCTGAAAGGATATAACTCCACGCAAACACTAGCACAGCAAGGTGATTTCCCTCCTTGTTAAACCAAGTCCGGTAGCTTTGGTCCAGGTCTGCAGACACACTGAGAGAAGTTGGAGATATAATCGAGACTGGGATTTGGAAATCCCGTTCCAGCGGAGGTATGTTGCAGGGCTCCTTCGATCTTTCCTGTGAACCTTTCCAGGTTGATATTCCAGAAGCCCAGAGATAGTTGTATTTGAGCTTGAGGTCCAAGTCGTCCGGAAAGTGAGGCTGGTGTAAAAGTGCCGGCTGTATCTGATAGCAGGTTCCGGGGAAGCCAGATGCTCGCATAGCACACACGTAGAGGTTGTGCCAGATTCGAAACCCTTTTTCGTACACCGTTCGGCGCTGTTCGTCACTAGGGACAGCGTCCTCCAAGGTATCATTCTCCATAATGAACAAAGTTGTGAGGTGAGGAAGTAAGAGTCTTGATCGGGGATTCGCAAGCTATATATGGCGGAGAGCACCGAGCGCTTACTAACCAACTCTGCCATTAACCAATCAACAGCTACAGAGCAATGAACTAAGCCCCACATCGTCAGTTTATCACTCGACGGAGATATGCTCCAAGCCAGCTTCCTCCATGAATGCCCTTTCACGCACGATTAGCCAGGGGACTAGGCTCCGCATTCCTTCTATTTAGACAGACGAGGCATGCTGGTTACATCCACAGCGCAGTTGTAAGGATGGTCAAGGCACCACCTACAAAGCACGTAGACGTTTCCCGTTATGTCGAGTCCCTCATGGCTACCCGTCTGGCAGATTTTGAAGCGCTTCCTACAACCTCCCGCGGTACAAGTGTAGTAGTTATGCTCGTTGTTGGCATGGGAGCAGATACTGCAAAATCCACTTTGACCGGAGCTGGCAGACATTCTACCAGCATTGATTGCTTGAAAAAAAGTGGATGCTTGCTCGACAGAAACAGAATGCGCTGCTTTGTCTCATCTCAGCCGCACAGTCTGCCATGAATGGTCTTCCACCTACATGAAATGCTATCGCAGCTTTGAACTGAGTTATCGAGGCGTAATGGCAGGATGGCAGCCGGAAGGTTGTTACGGAGATATGCACCCGATTCAGATATGCTCAATCGATAGAAGTCTTAGAGGAAGTAACAAAAAGTCTAAACCAATGCTCATACTGATGCTAGGTAAGAAAAAAGTGCTCGGGTCTTGAAGCAAGCGGGAATTGCAGTTAATATTACTACCCGCCGCAGAGCTCCGTCTCCGGGGCTCAGGCCTCCCAGAGCTGATTGACGGGCCGAGACAGTTGTGATGCCACGTCAGCCCTAGAATCTGTTTAACTTTCCAAGGGCCATGCTAACGCCCTTAGTGCCCGATTGGAGGAGCGGGGTTAAACTGCTGCCCCTGGTCGTGGTTTTTTGCGACAGAAATCTACGGGGTGATGGCTCCATCTCACTAGCTGGCAGTCCGTTTCATCAATAACAGTCAGAGGTAGGTTAGGGCGATCCCCTTTAATCCCCGTGGAGCGAGCCGTGGAGGGCGTGGTCTGTGGAAGGGGAAGAGTTCCTTACAGCCATCTTGGAGGCAAACGGCTCCAACTTGAAGGTAATGGCCTCGCATAAAATCTTTCCAAGCCTTCTCGGAACTGAAAGTATTGTCGCAAACACACGAGAGGCTTATCTTGAATTCAGAGAAGAGGAGAAGAAGCAGCAAAGAAATGTTATAGTATTCGCTGACTGGAGTGAAGGCTGAGCAAAGGGCAGAACGATCAAATGGAAATGGAAGGGAATAGTAGGGTTACAAAGCATTTATCAAATAGCACCCTGAAAGAATCCGTCGCATAATAGGTCCCGATTGTCCTCCGGTTTCATGCCATTATTGAGCCGCATGAGAACGAACGCCGAGCATTGCGGACACCCGCACATAATGACTAGAAATCGAGTAATATGTCGGCAGAGGTTTGAGAGGTCTCATGGAGACCGAGTGCCACTTCATCTAGTAAATCTCGAAGAATAGCTCTCTTAATGAGATCCACATGATCAATATGTCACTATATAATTCACTGGCATGCTTCAGCATTCTACATAATAGTGATCGAAGTTCTGATACGGCCTCAGTGATAGAATATTCAAAAACTGAGCCACCAACTTCCCTAGATGTATCTTCGTAACACCCACAACGCATAGAGAAGCAGGAGTCCTCCGGTGTAGCCAACCAGTGCGCCATCATCGACATTGGCCCTGACAAACGGATTCTGACAACACCAGGCAAGGATGGCACGCATCAAAGTAACCTGCCCACTGATTTTGTAGGCTGATAACATCAATGGAGAGCCCATGATCGAAAACCGTCGGCGGAGCCAATATTGAAGTTGCTTGACTTGGTACTGATGCTGCATAGCACCCGTAAGATTTGCGTAAACAAATTGATCCATGAAGCTGGACGTGGTACCTCTCAAAATCATGATAGACAGATTCAAAGCAGAGTGCCTTATGCGGCCTCCAATACCACGCGCTGATCGCTGCTCAAATCTCCTTTCCTGGTTCAGCATCTGCTGCAGCAAGCCTATATCTGAAATCTGAAGGTTGCAGGACTCTTTGTCTGCCGGCAATGGATTGGATTTCGCCTCCAGGGCCAGACCAGTGCTAGCATCCGCATATTGTAAAACGTTTGTATATAGAGCAGGAGAGCGTACTTCCAGGTCTAACGACTGTTGCTTGTCTTCCACGCAGGACTGAAATGCCTCTGGTGAAAAGTAGGCGGACTTTGACGGCCAGTATTTAAGTCTCACGGATTGGGAAGAATGAAGGGCGATATGGACTAAAAAGAGGCGAAAATATCTTTCAAACACCCTGCGTCGATATTAGCAAGGCTCCTCAATATAAATGAATATATACTTCTACTGACCTCTCGATTTCAGTCGCCTCCCGGCAAATGTTGGTATTTTTGACTTCCGGTCTCCGATAGAAGGTCAGTGTCCCAGTCATATATGCTCGTAATGCCTGAAAATGGATGCGGAATATAGACAGCGTGCTGATATATGCCCAACGAAGAAGAAACCAAGCAAAAGCGGGCCCCGAAGCTACCAGTGGATCCAAAGGTTTACCCCGAGAACTAACAGTGCCTTTGATTTTTACCTCTTTCTCCCGGTTGAAGAGTGTAACAACGGAATGGAAGGCATTCTTCTCATCCAATCCGGCCAAGCATGGGTCCCGTACTCTCGTTGTAAAATATCCGTCAACCTTCTCGAATGGCGAGATGAAGATATCTTTTTCCCATTTTGATTGGTACTCTCTGTATTGTGAGGAAGAGTAAAGGAAGCGAACAGGTAGTGCATCAATCGAGTGTTGCTGGGCATCCTTGGGCTGAAATTTTCCAGTCCTCGATTTGAACTCCATTAGAACAATTTTCCTCTCGCCAAAGGAATTGTTAACCTCAAAGACTAATGCATCGAGCTCTTTTTCGCTAGAGTAGAGAAACCACCAGGAGACAATATTTCTTGTGGACCACAAGAACCTTGGAGTACTGACAAGATAGGCGTACGGCCACTTTGTGAGATCCTTTCCCTGATAAAGATTAGGTAAGGTTGCCGGTGAGCAATGAAATTTGTATGCAGACCACGTACCTTGCTTCTCAGGAGCGCATGAAGTTTACCTTCTAGACCCTGTGGGTGAAGTCCAGGCTCGAGGTAGTATTTCTGATCAACATTAAACCAACATCGCTTCAAAAGACCGCAATTTTCCTCTTCGGGGACACCATCTGTGTCGATGGACAGCACACTGCCTAGGTTTCCCCGGAGGCCTACCGGGACACCCACAAGAAAATAGTCATACTGAAAGTCGATTTTTTTTGGAATAAAGCGGGAGTGATCTAACCGAGTCGGGAACAGAAGTACCTTCCCCAGGAAATCTCGCCGCAGTGAAGGGTCTGGTGGGTGCAGCAGAGCCAACTTTTGCCGATTAGCCGTGACGTATGTTATCCAGCAAAGAACAAGCGTAAGGAAGTAAATAAGAAAGAGCCCGGCTCCTTTGAATAGGATTGTAGATAAAGTGAAGTTCGAGGCTGATAGACAGAGGCTTATATGGGCAATGAATAACAGCTGGAGGGGAAAGCAGTTCTGCGCTTGAGGTAGCAAGGAGAAAGCAATTATCCCTGAGAGGGGGATAAATTCTTGAACTTGCATCTTAGACACAAGCCGCTTTACCTCTATAATTTAGCAGCTTGAAACTTGAAATTGTTTGGGCGCTACTGGACGCCCGAGTCATGCGTCGATTTCTGAACCGAAAATTTAAGAGACATGTGTACTCTAATACTAGGTACTGAATGGCTTTTATAAGTCTGACAAAGTCATTGTTGGAATTAACTAGTATCCTTGGTACTTCAAGAAATAATTAGTCACATATCTGGGTGCAAAAGAGCTCTCAGCGGGGAAGCTATTCAAATCTTTATGCTTACAGCAAATTGAGGTTCAACTCCCCACGCTTCGGCTACTGTTGACATGGTATTTCATGTAAGGAGAACTGATAGGTAAAAGTGACTCCCAAGTCTTATACCGTATGTTGAAGCGAAAGAGTTTAATGCATTTATAGGCGTTTCCATTGATGCAATGTGTTGTGCAACCACCCCGCCCATCCAGAGCTCTTCAACTTTATATCGGAAAAAATATACCTAAGCCAAAAAGGCGTCATTACTACCTGATTAGTCTTAGACAGTCACATTTCAGGTCAACAGATGATGAACTGTTCATTTACGCGCCGGGAAGAATGACTGCTTGTATCCTGAGGTCATTTGCAGCGAAGAAGGCAGCTCCTCTAGGTACCACATTATTGCCCTGCTGTGATCCTCTATATCTTGACCATCTGCCCTTGAGCTGATCAGTTAACGATACACTCCCCGTCTCTCCCCGACGTTTTCTCTTTTTCGACTCAATCTGAAGACCCTCTCCTTGATTATTTGGTATCGCGCAAGTGCTTCCTCCCGCCCAATCGTCGCGTCATACGGCCCTCACAATATCCATCTCATCCAGACCGTACCACGTTAAAGAGAAAGTCGATGGATAACAACCGTGAACTTACTGGAGCAGAAAGGGAACAAGAAGCCGACGAAATTACCTTCACTTCAGAAAGCTATACCTCCAGTGAAAGCAGCGAATACAATCGCTCTGAGGACGGCTCTGATGATGAGTTCACCTCCAGCCGCCGCCACAAGACTACTTTGATTGAGAGCGAATTCCTCCCTGCTGATGGTACAAACCGGACTCTCAAAATTGAGATCTCGGTCTCGCCGGGCACCTGGCGAGATAATATAACCGCCGAATGCACAGATGAAGGCAAGGCGATCGGGCATGTCATTGCCCGACTCATTCACCGGAGAATGATCACAAAGCACTTTTGGGACATAATGGACGAATACAGCAGAGATACAGGGATGGTAGCGTGGACGGTTTTTAACCGGTATGGCATCCTCAGGGATAAATTCAAGTCGCATCCCGTACACCGGGGAACGGGAGTCTGGGGATCGGAGCTTGATGACGGCCCAATCCTTCTAATTGAAGAAGTCTATATTGCGGATGTGGAATGGCGGAGGAAGGGTGTGGGACGTTCGATGGTCCAACAGCTCCTTGGGGTCGGTGAGAAGTGTGTCAACGGCGCAAAGCCAACGGATATGTCACCCGGGTTCAAAGCCCTGGGATTGGGCTCGGCTGCGCAGTTTCAGAAGTTGAGCACAGTCCATGCGCTTGTGATGCCTGGATAGCTTACGAAAGATGTTGAGCCCCAGTACGTCGGCAAGTCGAAGCGTCAGAAAAATGAAATCAATCTTCGAGCAGGCAACACCGCCGTTTCCTTCTATAGATCTCTCGGGTTTCGTCGCATCGGCTCCTCACTGTGTTTTGCATACTCGTTCGATCCAAATCATAGAGCACATTCAATCCCCTCTGACATGGACTTCGATCCCCAGATGGAACCTTTGGACGACCAGGAAGATGAGCCGCGAATGAGAGATTATATTATCCCATATGGGGTAGAAATTCAGCTCGGGGAGAGGACTTTGTCAGAAATGAAAAGGGAATTTCCACTGCACCATGCTGCAACCACGCTTCCTGATCTCGAGTGCCTGGAGTACCTTAAGAAAGCTACCGCCGAAGATGAGACCAACTTGACTATGGTGGACCGCACACACCGGACTCTTCTGCACATCCTTGCGCGCAGACTGAAACCGGAAAGCATGAGGTGGCTCCTGGCACATGTTGACGTGGCAAGGTCATGGATGGCAGCCCGTGATATAAATGGGGATTCTCCTCTAGATGTGCTCAAAGACTTCCTCGAAGATGTACGAACAAAGAGACACCTCTTTATGGGAAACATGCATGTTTCAGACGACTTTCGCGGGTATTCTGCTCCCGCGGTAGAGTGTCTCTCCTTGCTTGATGAAACACCCAGTGGTGAAGACACACATCTTTCCACATCTCGCCTGAGGTACGGGTGCACTTGCGGTCAGTGTATTGGAGGATTTCTCTCACCACGGATGAAGCTGGCCTTGCTTGACCAAGCCGGAACACTACATGATATCCTATCAGACAGCATCGATGATGGCCGGTCCTGGGTCGCAGATAATTGGTTCTCGCTCAGATACTTTGCCTATGACGTTCGACGAAAGCTTAAAATGCACAAGTCAATTCGTCAGGGGTATGCAAATATATATTCCTACGTGCGTGACTGTCTGGAGTCAAATCTTGCTCCGTCTGTCGAGAATATGTTACAAGCGGTTGGCAAGCGGAGTGA
>NW_027396292.1:0-9006 GCF_047715535.1 Aspergillus foveolatus | reverse complement strand
AAATATATAATTTGCTGAATGAAGCAGTTGAATAGTGAACTGATCTGATATACTATTGGAAAAAATTTCTGTATCGAGAACATGTAATTAATTCGACAATATAGAACACTGGTAGTACAGAATATTACCTTGAAATCTGCATAAGATATGCATGCCAAATCAGATTACAAGACTTGGCATGTTTGTACTGTTTTCGAATCCGCTGGATATCCGCGGATATCCAACTTTTTGAAGCCTAAATCCGCATCCAATCCGCGCGGATAGTTGGATGTCAGAATCGTATCCATATCCGCAATCTGCGGAGCGGATGCGGAGCGGATTTGGATTTTCGCGGATGCTGCCGCAGCCTAATCCAGATCAACCTGATCACCAATCAAAAATTTAACGCGTCGAGCAGCCTCAATCTTCAACCACCAACCATGTCACGGAAAGCGCGTAAAACAAAGCAGGATTTGGTAGAGCAAGAGGGGAGACTCGAACTTGCAATACAAGCTTTGTGTTATGGATTGAACCCCAGAATAACGGCTCAGGCGTGGCCTTCGCTGCTATATAGGGCGCTAGATTCAACTGATCATTCTGATCAGTTGTCTTGTACCTTTTTAGTCAAGCGGTCTGTCCTATACTAGCGCGTAGGTATCCAGCCTGTTACGCTTTGAATCAAGATTAAATTTGCAGTATTAAGGAAGCTGCACATGTTTTTAATATGCTATATTATATATAACCCTTTATAATTAATCAAAAGGCTGCCAATTCAAGCTAGAATTTTATAAGTATTAACAATCTCTGCTTTAGGAGACTTTAATAGGATAAATATTATCTGTAAATATACATGGTACTGCCTCTAGGCAATCCCAGGTAAGGGAGATAGTGTAACGGGCGTAGGCAGTATTATTTTCAACTGACTGCGCTGTATAAACGAATATCACAAGCTTAGAGAAGGAAACAAAAGATAGAAGCGCAAATATCCTCCTCCTCCCTTTTATCAATCTTTTCCGGTCGTACGTCAATACTTCTTGGATCTATATGCCGACGGATCTCTTTACCGAAACTGCGCGCTGAAATTCCGAGATTGTATACCAATGTTGCTGGAATCTTATTTAGATTTCTGAGATCATTGGTTGAGGGCATGGCCGACAACCAAGATCCAGGCCATAGCCTGTGACAAAAATAATTATATCATATCTATAATATCTATAATAGGTATCCTAAAGTCCTAAAAAATTATTAATTCTAAATAATTATTAGATAGTAAGAAAGATCCTAAGTTTAAAAAATAATTACTTGCTATGGAATATAAGCCAACTATTAATATAAATTATTTCTCTACCAAGTATAGCAAGATTATTTATATCCTAGGTTATATAAAGAGTCTTATATACTATTAGTAACTACATATTCCTGCATATGTCACAGGTTATGGCCTGGATCTTGGTTGTCGGGCATGCCCTCAACCAATGATCTCAGAAATCTAAATAAGGTTCCAGCAACATCGGTATACAATATCAGAATTTCAGCGCGCAGCTTCGGTAATGTCACAGGCTATGGCCTGGGTCTTGGTTATCGGCAATGCCCTCAACCAAATGTCTAAACAAGGTTACATCTGTCTGAACCAAGGTTCGGAAAAGTCAAAAGTGTTGACGTATGTCCAGAAAAGTTGATAAAAGGGAGGAGAGAGGGTTCATGTTTCTGTCTTTTATTTGTTTCTCTAAGCTTGTGATATTCGTGAATACAGGACAGCTAGTTGAAAACAATACTACCTACGCCCGTTACAATTACCCTTTTTAACAGGTACCCTGGTAATCTTCTAAAAATATATTAACATATTATAGCTTATATTAATAATATAATTATCTTTACTAATAGATTTTTAAAAGAAATATAAAAAACAGGTCTTGCAGGTCCTGAAGAAATTAGAGGAAGCAGGCCTGTAAGTAGATATTAATAAATATAAATTTAAGTAGAAATATATTAGAAATACTTAGGGTATATTATAGATTCTAAGCAGGGAATATATATTAATCCTGAAAAAGTTAAGATAATTAAAGTATAGAAATCTTTTATATTAGTTAGAGATATACAAGGCTTTTTAGACTTACTAACTATTACTATTAATTATTAATATTATAGTAGGCAGAAGTTGCTTCTAATTATCCTGATAATATAAAATAAAATATTATAAATAAGCTTCTAGTTCTTAGTTTATCTATTTAGTAGATCTATATATTTCTAGATAAAATACTATTAATAGCTTTCCAGTAATCCTTATTAAAGAGATAAACTAAGGGCCTCTATCTAATATAATTATTAAAAAGGGGTTTATAGTACTAAATTAGGTATTCTATTAATAAAGTTATAATAACTATTTTAACTATTATTTCTTTTATAGTCTTAAAGATATAGTTCTTAAATAATTAATCTATAATTATTATTATAGATACAGCCCCTGACCTTGAACATAGATAGATTAATTATAAAAATAAATAGATATCTTACTCTATTACTAGTCTAGAATAAATAATAATTTTAAGAGACTATACCTTTTCTTCTTTTATATAGCTTTGCTGCTATAGATAGATATTATAATTAGGAAGAAATTACTATATATCCTATAATAAACCAGGCCAAGTAAATCTTTAGTTAATAATCATTCTTAAAGGGTCATGGCCAGGATATCCTGTTAAGGTTAATTATAGTATTACTAGATAATTAATATATATAGAGACTTAGATTTGCCTAGCTTTATTATAGATTATGCCCTGTAAGAGCTAGTACCTCCTATTATATAATAAGACCTTTCTCTAAGGTTATTAGAGCTTTAATTCAGAATCTATAAAAGAATAGAGAAAGATATTTCTTATGTTTAGTTTTTTATTTCCTACCTGATTCCTATCACCCCCTAATACCTATATAGTACCTATATATATATATAATAAGTTAGGGGCATCTTAAATAAAGTAGCCATGCTATTTAAGGACAAGATTTTATTTCTTTTTAATAGTAACTAGTAAGAGTATCCTTGAAGGTATTCATTATCTAGATTTTTTAGTAAATCTTAGTTTTTTTAAGATAGAATATCAGATCAAGTACTACAGTCTTTTTCCCAGGTTAGTAGAATATTTTAAATTAGAACTATAAAAGCGTAAGAGCCTATTATATTTATTTTTCTATAAGTTACTACTTTATAAAATATTCTAGATTTTTATAATAACTCAAGACAGTAAAACTCTTTATACTCTATAATATACTTTACTATTATCCTAGATATTAAATAATAGCTAGTAATTTTTATTATAAATAGGATAGTTAACCTCTGCAGGTAAGTATTTCTTTAAATAGAAGACTACTAGTCTCTATCTACTATCTTCTACTAGTTAAGATAACTTGCCTCTAATATAGTATCCAGATAAGTCTGGCTATATATTTATTTCTTTTCCTAGATTAAAGAGAGCTAGGACTAGTGCCCTAACTAATAACTTCTTAAGATATTTAAAAGCCCTTTACTTGTATCTTCCTATTAAAACTAAGTATCTTTTTTAGTCAGATTTGTGAGAGGTTAGGCAATCTTTAAAAAATTAAGGAATAAATTCCTAGTTATATATTATTTATTACTAGTTTAAGCCTGTTTATTATAACTCTCAGCTATAATAATAAACCTATTAAAATCAAAGAATCCTTAAGAATAGAAGGCAAGATACTAGTTACTTGAGTAGAAGTTCTTATCTCTAAGCTTAGGAAAGTAATAGAGATAGCTTAGATAATAATAATAGTAATTTAGGAGAAATATAAAAAAAATATAAACTAGAACTAGTAGCTAGCAGAATAATTTTATATTAGAAATAAAATATAGCTTAACCTAGGAAATATAATTATAAACAGGCTATCTAAAAAGCTTGACTTGTAAAATACTAAATATATAGTAACTAAGCTAGTTAGATTACATGCTATTTACCTTAATATACT
Source organism: Aspergillus foveolatus (assembly GCF_047715535.1). NCBI lineage: Eukaryota > Fungi > Ascomycota > Eurotiomycetes > Eurotiales > Aspergillaceae > Aspergillus > Aspergillus foveolatus. Next base: position 5,046 of record NW_027396292.1, on the reverse strand, counting down.
CCTAGATATATATAATATATTCTCTACCATGCTAGTATAAAGAGCTATAGGCAATACTCTACTATTCTAGATAATTTATTGACCTTAACTACCTGCAATTATTAGGGAGGATAGAATAGAGAAATATAAGATTAAGAGGATCCTAAACTATAACATCTCAAGGGGAAAGAGGAAATATCTAAGACTACTTATAAAGTAGAAGAGATATACAAAGCTAATATAAGAGCTAGCTAAGGAATTTAAGGATATAGAAGCTTATAAGAATTATCTAGCCCATCATAATATTTCCAAACTTCCCCAGGACTACAGGCACTATCAACAATATTATTACTAGCCTGCTAGCTATAGGCCTTTAGCCTTTAAGGAGGAGGGAGGTAATGATTACAGGCTATGGCCTGGATCTTGGTTATCAGCCATGCCCTTAACCTGGATCTAAATAAGGTCTCTGTAATATTAGTATACAGCCTTGGAATTATAGCCTTTTGTAGGAAAAGAGATCTGTCCTTGTAACTTTGGGAAAATGATCTGTTAGCATGCAAGTCCAGGAAGTCAGAAGTCTTGATATATGATTAGGAAAGGTTGATAAAGGGAGGAGGAAGATATCTTTACTTCTATCTCTTGTTTCTTTCTCTAAGATTGTGATATTCGTGAATACAGGAAAGCTAGTTGAAAACAATACTACCTATGCCCGTTACAAAGCCTAACCTTATCAAGTAGGCAGTCAAGGGCAGCAGAAGTTGATTCATTATATATACTAGTATGCATGATAAAGCAAGATGATTGCTTGTATTCTCCTAGTATTATGCCTAAAATACTGCTCTGTAGTCCAGATTGGCTCATGATCACAGGATGCGGGATCGTGACAGAACATTGTCAAATTTAAATATTATAAATAATTTTTAATATTTCAAAAGATCTTGATAAGTATCTAGATAATTTATCCAGAAGTAGATAATTTAAAAGCTAGACAATATAAATAATAAACTAGAATTAATTATTTTATGTATTAGCTTTCTATTTATTAATTCACTAAATCAATATAGTAATATTTTTTAACTATCCATAACCAAAAAGAAAATAATTATAATCTAAAATATTATTTCTTTTAAAATATTATGTAAACTTAGAGTATATCTTGGGTTAACTAGTTAGTTCTAATATTATATAAAAAAATTATCTTTAATATACTATATTTTTAAAATATAAAATAATATTATTAAAAGGTGGCCTTATTGAAGGCTATATTTATAAATAATATATATTAATAATATAGTACTATACTTAATCTTATTAAAGCTAAAATATAAAAATTTGAATAATTTTTAAGATTATATAGCAAGCTATTTTTCCTGGCTTATTTTAATAATGGTATCTATATCTTAATATCAATATATGTTATATTTTATTTAGAATTAAACTAGAATGAAAAAAACTAGAAATTCTATATTAAAGTATACTCTTAAACAATAATATTCTTAAGGTTTTACTAATATAGAAAAATATTATTAGCTAACTAAGCTTAAAGTTTCTTATCTAGTTTAGGTCTTAAAAAAATATAATATTTATTTAAGTATTAGATTATCCTGTAGCAGTTTATAATAATTATATTTCAACTAAAAATTACTAATATATTCTTAAATATAGTAATTTTAGAAAAAACTAAATTTCTTATTAATAAGAATAATATAATGTAGTTATTATTTCTAAATTTAGGTTCTCTATAAGTCTGGAAAAAATATTATTACTAATATTTTATTATATCTATATATAAAGGTATTAAATATAGTAACTAATAATAATCTTGATTTTAATTATTCTTTGATATTATTAACTATATTACTTTGTTAAACTAGATACTATATTTAGAAAACAGGTTTAATAACAAGATTCTTTAAAAAAAACCAGTATATAGGATTTAATTATCTTCTACTAGATATATATAGTATGGATCATAATAAATTGATTATTTATAATTATTATAGCTATAATTCTTTTCTTGGTATTATAACTAGTAAATTACTATATTACTTAATTTATAATATTAATATAAATAATTATAATAACTATTTAAAGAAGTATTTAAATAAAATGTTTTTTTTAGATATTAAGGAAGTACTTAACTTTTCTATTATATGAACAAATATTTATATAATAACTAGTATAGACTAATTTAATTTAATATTAAACTTAAGTCTATATTTATCTTTACAATAGCTATTAATTACCAAGAAACAAAATAAAAAAGCTTAGTAAGCTTTATACTAGCTTTTATAAAATTATCAAATATATTAATTACCTAGCCTATAGGCTTATCTAGATATATTAAAATCTGTCTAGTTTTTTTAGTTGCTTAACTCAAGCTTGCAAATTACAAAATAAAATTTTTAAGATAATCTATATAATTATAAACTACCTGAGCCCCTAGCTATCTATAATAAACAATATCTTATTACTATAGAATGCTATAAATTAAACTAATAAATACATATTTATAAAGGTCATAGTAGAACTAAATATCTCTAATACTTTATTTACTAGAAATTTACTAGAAGGGTAGTTCTGCTAATCTAGTATCCCTTAAAAAAAGGATTTCTAAATCTTTATTATAGCTAGAGCTTCTATGAATATCTGCCCGAGGCACCTGACCCTTGATATTAAATCCTAACAGGATCTGTAATAAAAAATAACCCTAAGAGAAATAAGCCTGACAAAGAGAATAAGTCTAGAAATATTAGACTAAAGCTAGATTAACCTGAGCTTTTTAATAGACCTGACTTGGAAAATAGTATAATTTTTATTAAATAGGATCACGATTTATAGCTATAACTTTTTGAGGCTATTACTGGATCTTAAACTATGATTAATTCAATATTTAGGAAATTTTTAGAAATATTAGCCTAGTTAATATTTCTGAAAAAGGAATAGGAAGGTTAACTCCCAAAATTATATATATATATATTATTAGATTAAAAACTTATATAAAAATTGATTAGATATTTAACCTGTTATACTATTAAGATAAGATATTAAATTAAAAATTAAAGACCTAATAACTTTATATATTCTATATTCTATATTTATAAAGATCTTGATTCTGGACCTAATACTAAAAGAAATATATATATATATATATATATATATATATAATTATTATTTTATTAAATAAATAAAGAAATTAAATAGCTTATTAAATATGGATATTAAATTCTTAAGTATTAAATCCTAGAATCTACTCTTTGACAGAGACTAAAAGGGCACTTTTTGACAAGAAACACGTGCAAACTTCCACAAGCTGACTTAAAATAAAGAAGAATTACCTGTATAATAGATTCTTTCTTTAGATCAGCATGGTATACCTATAATTAGCTCGACATTCATATATATTATAAGATTAGTCTAGCCCCCAGGTCCATAACTACCAAGATAATAACTCCTATACCCTTTAAAGCCTATAGTAATACCTTGTATAAATTAATAAAAATAGGGCTTCTAGATAGGTCTATATCTAGCTTGTTTGACTATAAAAATAAATTTTTTTATAAAGCTTTTTAAGGTCTTTTATATTTTTATAATTATAAAACAGGTCATTAAGTTTATTATATTTTATAATCTTTTTATGATCCTGTGTATCATTATTATCATTGTTATATGCCTTGCTCTCATCCCAAGCATGAGCCTGAGTTATGATCTATCCTAAGCACTGTGATGTAATAGCCTTTATCACCTAGCAGGGTTAAAGCTCCCCACCTAATATTAATAAGAGACCAACCTCATCCTCCCCAACAATTAAATTATAAGGGCCATAATAATTATAGTTGCTGTAGTATATCGTTGCTTAATTATGCTTAGTTTAATTACTCCTAAGCAGGGTAGATACCTTCCAGCTCTTGGTAGCTTAACTAATAATCAATAATATTATTCTTGAATGAACTATTGAATAAATATTTATTTTATACTTGGTAGCATGTCTGGTTCATCTGGAAAAGTTATTTTATTTTATAATCAGGCTATATAGACTATACAGGATTAGATATCTTTATCTTAGTATTATTATTGAATAACTAGTAATCAGGCAGATCATGATTATCTGTTACTAGTCTAGCTTGAAGTAACCAGCCGAGTAATATTAATATATAATTATTATTAAATAGAAACCTTGACTATCTATTATCATAGTTTTTTATACTAGTAAGACATTATAAGCAAATAACTAGTATATTAGTTAGCTATATTTTAGAGAATATTATCCTTACTAAATTTTTAAAAATTTAAAATTCTTAATTTTAATAAATTTTGATTTTTATTACTTTATAAGAAAAATACAAAACTTTGATTAGTATGTTATATATCTTGCACAAAATACTGTGTTATGGTCTATCCTAAGCACTGTACTTAGATGAGCAACTACATGTATATATCTTATTGTCTGTTGTACGATTCCAGGATACTCAGTATAGTTAACGTATTTCACAAGCGAGCGGCGCACACGAGCGAGTGGCGCACCTCCGTATTCCATATAAAATGGCACCTTTCTATACTCTGATATCTCAACAACAAGTAGGTTGTAAGTAATCCTATGGAACTGAGGTATAATATATCCTTCTACAGTAATACTTATCTTATTTTTATGGTCTATAACCTTAGGTTTTTCCCTCAGAATAGTAAAATATTTTTAAATACCAGAAATATAGCTGTAATATATATTACCAAAAGAAAACTTATTATAGCAGGATAAATTCTCTAATACCTAAATAGAGGCTACCTAAATAGACTATATATACTTATACATCTCTAAACCAACTTGTTGAGATATCAGAGTATGAAAAGACACCAGTTTATATGGAATACGGAGGTGCGCCACTCGCTTGTGTGCGCCGCTCGCCTGTGAAATACGTTATATATTAACCTTAGTCAGCTAGCGGGGTTAACGTAATCCACCACCGAGCTGCGCGGCCAAATATAGAAAAATTATGTTCAGAAATATAAACAAGAACTGCAAGGCTTCAGACAAAACAGATATTACAATTTCCTATCTGAATAAAACAG
>NW_027396291.1:0-9486 GCF_047715535.1 Aspergillus foveolatus | reverse complement strand
CTAGTTTGGGGGCCCTAGAACCTGGCCCAAAGCCCAGCCCACAAGTGGGTTGGGTTGGGCTGGGCTTGGGCTTTCGTGGGCTCTGATGATGTCTATTGACAACTGGACATTGTAAGTGTCTTGTTTGCCCTAAATTTGGGGATGTAGATATTTAATACTGTTGTAAAACAGGTATATGCTATCAATAAGAAATCATGCAGATGAATACCTTAAGGAGGGCGACCCTGTAACGGGCGTAGGCAGTATTATTTTCAACTGGCTGTCCTGTATAAACGAGTATCACAAGCTTAGAGAAAGAAACAAAAGATAGAAGCGCAGATATCTTCCTCTCCCCTTTTATCAAGCTTTCCCAATCATACGTCAAGACTTCCGACTTCCCGGACTTGCATGCCGACGGATCTCTTTCCCGAAGTTATGAGGACGGATCTCTTTTCGTACGAGGCCGCAATTCCGATGCTGTACATTGATGTTGCAGAAACCTTATTTAGGACCAGGTTGAGGGCATGGCCGACAACCAAGATCCAGGCCATAGCATGTGACATTGCAGGGCTTGATCCAGATATTGCACTTGCAGTAAAAGAGGGCTTGAAGAAGTATAAGAAGTACTATATTTTTATGGATGAGTCTGATACATACTATACTGCTCTTGTCCTGGATCCTAGGGTTAAAGGTGGTCTAATCATGGAGGAATTACAAGACAATAATGCTGGAAACCTGATTCTACAGGCTATTCAGTCAAATCTTCATGACAGATACCCACCAAAGGATACGCAACAAGATTTGGTTATTGCAGCTCAACAATATCCTATTGAAGATGGTGATGTAGAGGCCAGAATGCTGCAGAAGCTACAACCACGAAGTCAGCCTCTGCTTTCAGATATTGACAGGTATTTTGATAGCCCTCTAGTTAGTGTCACTGATACTAAAGACCCAAATTGGCTCTGCAATTGGTGGCGTATCGTCAAAATCGGCAAATCGTCAAAATCGTCAACAGCCCTACCACTGGTAGGTATGTCCTTCCCGTTTCTGACACAAGTCAACCTCAGTCGCCACGGGTGGCGGCCGTCGACAATAGGATTTTCAACCTCGGCAATCCATTCGGACAGGTCCGTGTTAAGGATCGATGCTTTGCAGGCGGGTACTAATGCAAGAGGCCCGGCACTTACTGCTCCGTTTAATTTCTCCGGTGCCTATTATAGCTCACAGTGATGGAGTAAGGCGAATTAGGGCTGGAGCTGGATGTGGAACGTGGTGGGCCTGACATCATGAACTCGGCAGTAAGCGACGTCACGGCAGCGATATAGTGCACGATCTAGGAGCCCGCCAAGCAACTCGAGTCTGGAATAGGCAAAAACTCGAATATATCTTCATTCTTAAGTCCCCAAGGTGCTGCTGTGTTTTGCTCTCCGCTATATCCTAATTTACATGCATAGCGGTGGCCGCTCTCAGTTCAATCCGAGATGGCAAGCCAACATTATGGAACAAGCTGTGACCAACAGTTAGTAGACATCCTTCCCGCTGGTGTCGCCATTGTCAACCCCTCCGACGAGATCGTCTTTAAGAACACCCGCTTTCAGGAACTCACAGCGAGTCATTGTACGGTCGGACTCGACTGCCTGGCGCATGGTGTGCACGTGGACGACTATGAAGAACTTGCAGACGCATACCGCGCCTCGCTACGATTGCGGACGCCAATTCGAAAGGGATACCGTATGAAGGGCCATACGGGGGAGTGGCGCGGGGTGTCGATGACACCACTGAAGGGAGACGAACTCGACCAGTTTGGTTTGCGGGATACGGGCGGGTCTATTTGCATGATTACCGATATCACACCGGAAAAAACTGCGGAGCTGCTGCAGTGGAAGATTGCAGACGATGCAGAGGAACGGAAGCAACAGCAGGAGCGATTTATTGATATGATTAGCCATGAGGTCCGGAATCCGCTTTCTGCAGTTCTGCATTGCGCGGAGGATATCATCGACGTTATCAGCGAGGATGCACCAGAAGATACAACGGAGAAGATAGCGAGAATAGCCGAAGCCGCGCAGACGATTAACCTCTGCGTTGCGCACCAGAAGAAGATTATTGATGAGGTGCTGATGTACTCGAAATTGGACGCCTCAATGCTGAAGCTGTCACCTCAAAAAATCCAACCCAAATCCCACGTGGGTAAATTGCTCACCATGTTCAAGCCAGAACTCCGCAAGCAACAAATCGACTTTCAGTATCAGCTCGACAAGTCTTATACCGATCAAGCGCTGGACTGGGTCCTGGCAGATCTTGACAAGATGGGGCAGGTTCTAGTCAACCTCGTCTCGAACGCAATTAAATTCACTGCCCAGGCCAAAGGCGAGAGAAAGATTCGAGTCTCGATGGGTGCCGCCAAACGCCGTCCACCGTCATATCCGCCCAACGTTGTCTTCTTCGAGCCGACCGAAGAGGCACTAAAACTCGATTCGACCAATGGTCCAGAATGGGGAAATGGCGAGACAACTTATATAATGATCGCCGTCAAGGATACTGGAATTGGCATCAGCGATCAGCACCAAAAGCTGTTATTTAAGCGCTTCAAGCAAGCAACTCCTCGGACGGATCGAATATACGGTGGCTACGGTCTTGGGCTGAACATCAGCCGACAGCTTTGCCATATGCACGGGGGCGAGATTGGGGTTAGCTCCAAAGAAGGCGATGGAAGCACGTTTGGCTTCTTCTTTGCCGTCCGACAATCACCCGAAGGCCCTCCTCAGACTCCAGCGGTAAACAAAAGAGACGCGTCCAGCATTGATGAACTATGTTATCAGGTCAATAATCTCAACAACAAGATTCCAGATGTCAAGACAGACACGTCGATGGCAGACTTTGACGAGAAACCACAAGTGGGGAGCATCAATGAGGTCGCCATCAATAGCGTTAGTGATGATCGCAAGAAACATTCGTCAAATCTGGAGAGGGAAGCCAACGACAGCCCGGGATCTTCAGCCGATGTGCAAAGGCACACCTCGAACATCGAAGAATGCTTACCAAAACAGGAGCCTAGTGCGATAGCTGCCATGTCGAAGCTCGTCAAGGGCCCTCGCATCCTCTTCGTGGAAGATAACGTCATTAACCAGAAGGTCGTTTCCCGCAAGCTCAAGTTATCCGGATTTGACGTGACGACGGCCAACAACGGTCAGGAAGCGCTCGATCTTTGGGATCGCGACAAATTCGCCTGTATCCTAATGGACCAGGAAATGCCAGTGATGGACGGGAACACGGCAACGCAGGAAATTCGAGCGCTGGAAAAGCAGAAGGGGTCGCGTATCCCTATTTTAGGAGTGACTGCGAATGTTCGACAGGATCAGCAGGCCGATATGATCAGCGCCGGGATGGATGCGATTATTCACAAGCCTTACAAGATGCAAGACCTATGCGACAAGATGCAGCATATGATGTCTCAGGAATGAAGGCGTCCACTCCCATGTGCTTTTAGTTGATTCGTAAGGCTGCAACAACTGGCCTCATCCACCTGCTTTCTATCTACCTGTTACCATGGTCATGCACCGCACGGAGGCGTGAGCAATCAAGCTACACCGACCGGGTAAATATCTCCCGCGCAGAAGCAGGGCATTGTTTGGTCAAATTCTTCTCACCGTGAAGACTGCAATCTCGCGGTTGGCAGCGTCTTGACGACCATCTACCCGCACGCCGACTCACTGCGGCGGCGCCCTCCAGCTGTCTGGCATCTGTCTGTGCATTAGGGTCGACTCCAACTTTGAATCTTTTCCGAACATCGTGGTCAAAGTGGCATACGGTCTTCAGATGCTTGGAAGACACAGATTGATCTGCTGCATCAATGAAAAATGGTATGGAGGTTTTAGTCGCCGGTTCCTGTCCTGGACTGCACGGCGAGAATCCATGAAATATCTATGTGACTTGTCACCAAGAGGGTATTGTTGTTTGTAGTCGGCAATTTTCGTAATAAACCTGGCGTTCACGTCACTAATCTTCCATGCAGAGGCAAACTCGTCCGGCGTACGAAGGACCGTGCCCTCATAGCCTGCACGAACAACAAGTTGCCAGGGGCTGGTGAGGGAGGTCAAAAAAGTCGGCCGCGGTCTGGCGTGAAGGGCACTCGGATCCCATTTCCACAAAGAAGGCTTGGGCCTTCTCATTGCGGCCGAAAAAGATATCTGTCTTTACTCATAACGTATTTCCCGGGTCCGCCGTAGAATCTCAAAATTTCTAACGCGTCTACCACTCCCTATATTCAATCAACCACCATGCCACGAAACCCGCGTAAAACGAAGCAAGAATTAATAGAGCAAGAGGGCAGAGTCGAGTGCGCAATTTGCGATTGGAATAGTGGAAAATCTGACAATATTAAGCAAGCTATACGCGCCTACAACCTACCTCTCCAAACCCTACGTGATCGGTTAAAGGGCCGCCCTTCTCGAGCAGAACTCCGCAACCACAACCACAGGCTATCTGAATGCCAGGAGGAGGCATTAATAGCATGGATAGTATCTTTGGATATACGTGGCGCACCCCCTAGACACTTCCAGGTACGGGAGATGGCCCAAATTATACTGGATGCTGGATCCTCAACTCCATCCCCACCAATTGGGAAGAATTGGGTTACTGAGTTTACTAAACGGCGACCAGAGGTTAAAGCAAGATTTGCCAGGAGGATTAATTGCCAGAGAGCACTCTGTGAAGATCCCAAGATTATTGGTCTATGGTTTGATGAGGCACAAAAGGTCAAAGATCAGTGCGGGATCCAGGATGAGGATATCTACAACTTTGATGAGACTGGGTTTGCTATGGGTCTTATTGCAACAACAAAGGTAGTTTCTAGAGCGGATATGCCTGGTAAACCATTGCTTATACAGCCAGGAAATCGGGAATGGGTTACTACTATCAAATGCGTCAATACTAGGGGGTGGCCAATACCCTCCACCATTATCTTTAAAGGAAAAGTCCATATAGAGGGATTGTTTGATGAAAGCACGATCCCTAGCAGTTGGAGAATTGAAATGAGTGCCAACGAATGGACTACAGATGCAATTGGCTTTCGCTGGCTTCAAAAGGTCTTTATTCCGGCCAGAAATGGACGTACAAGGGGGGGGGTATCGGCTGCTTATTCTGGATGGCCATGGAAGCCACCTAACGCCCGAGTTTGACCGTACATGCAATGAGAACAATATTATACCTCTTTGCATGCCTGATCACTCATCTCACCTCCTACAGCCTTTGGACGTCGGTTGTTTTGGCCCTCTTAAGACGGCGTACGGCAAACTTATTGAACAGAAAGGACGCCTGGGATACAACCATATTGACAAGCTAGATTTCTTGAAAGCTTATCCAGCAGCTCACCAGGAAGTCTTTACTACAGAGAATATCCAAAGTGGATTCAGAGCAACTGGGTTAATTCCTTTCAACCCTAAGGCAGTACTGGATAAGTTGAACCTCAACTTGGGTACCCCTACCCCCCTCCCAGCGTGGAGGTGCTTCAATCCCTTCTTCTCAGCTTGGTACGCCTTATATTGTGCGCTATGCACTCGAAAAGGTTCTTCAGTTAAGAAGTTGCTTCAGAGGAGGTCTAAAAGTCCTCCAGATCCTACTAAAAAAGCCCTAGATGAGTTGGTAAAAGGGTGTGAGTTGGCTATCTATAATGCCAACTTACTAGCAAGGGAAAACTGTGATCTCCGCTCAGCTATTGAGAATAACAGGCAGAAGAAGAGTCGTTCTAAACGCCAGATGACTCCTACAGAAGGTCTTTTATTTCAAGAAGCCAGGGATCTTATTTTATTAAGAAATGAGGAAATAAAAGCCAGATGGGGGGATGCTGGCGGAGATACTCCTCAAGTTTAGGTGTACCTAAACGTACTCCACCAACATGTTCAGAATGTAATATTCAGGGACATAAGATAACCAGCTGTCCTAATCGTTATGGAATTTAGTTTATTCAATTTGAATCACTTTTGGTTGTTGTATAGTGCATTAAAGTTGAGCAAGCATAGTTTTCAGAGGGGGTTCTACGGCGGACCCGGGAAATACGTTTGTAACGTACTCCACGGCCGAGCGGCCACTTTTCTTCGCAACCACCAAAATATCTGATATTGTCTTCTTTAACGCGTTTTATCTTTATCAATTCTTTATAAAATGCCTTTAAACAAAGAATCCTGTATGCAGATGGCTATATCTGCATATAAGAAAAAAAAAAATAAAGTCAAACAGAAAGCTGCAGAAGTATTTAGGGTATCCCGGACTACCCTTCGTGCTTGCCTAGATGGAAGAAAGTCATCAGAAACACGCGCCAATGGCCATAAATCAACAAAAATTGAAGAAGATGTCCTTGTCAAGAAACTGCTAGATGCAGATAAACGTGGCTTTTCAGTCCGACCAGAGTTTCTGCGTCAAATGGCAGAAACTTTGCTCTATGAACGTACACGAAATGCAACTGCAACTCTTGGAGTTAACTGGCCCTATACTTTTACCCAACGTCGCCTTGAACTTCGTTCAAGATATAATCAGAGAATTACATACCAACGCGCAATGCAGGAGAACCCCAAAGGTATAAAAAAATAGTTTAAAACAGTACAGAAAGTCATCAAGGAGCATGGCATACATGAAGATTATATTTGGAACTTTGATAAAACAGGCTTTGTAATAGGGGCACCAGGACGGGTAAGTGGAAGCAGTGCCGCGTCGAGTCCAGGGTCCAAAATCGGAAGTTGCTTGTCTTGGGACAGTAGACTCAGGAATGCAGGATTGCTAGAGCGCAGCAATTCGCCGCCCCTTGTGTTGGGCTACCCTAAGTTATGTTCCGGCACCTCTTAGTGAGAGTTGCATCAAGGCTAGCTATATTAAATGCTGCACCGCCCTGCTTGGCCGCGGAAGCTGGTGCCGCATTTTGGTTCTCCTGTGACAAGAGAACAGTTATTTATCCAGGTGACGATGTATATGTGAGCGCCTGTGTGCGCCTGCGGAAGCATATTACGCAGGCTGATATTTTCAGTATATCAGTGATTTGTAGATCAGCTGACAATCATCAAGTCAATCCATCTGTCCTGTCAGAGCCTCAGAGGGTCGCGGATTAGGCTCGGGCCGTCAATACCACAATTTCAGGGTCCAGCGTACTCTAGACTACTGGAGGCAAGATTAAATGCCCCACCAACGTGAACCGGTGCATGTGAAAACAGTTGACATGTGTTTGCCATTATCTCCCTCTTCCGCGCATTGCCGGACGAACTAGACTGCTTTGCTTTGATACCTAGGCCTTGAATGTGCCGTAGTATTTCGATTGCCAATAATATGCGCTAGAGGAACCAAACACGGGCTGCTTACCTTGATCCTGGATCTGTACCTGGTAACTACTACTAGTACTTGCTGACAGTCGAGGTCACCAGAGCCACACGAGCGGCTGATTTGGCCAACGTGGCCAGTGCCAAAGTCTAAAGGCGCTCTAAATCATCCAGCTAAGATAAGTAGGTGCTGACCGAACCCCCGCGATTTGATCTCTTCCATCACCTCCCATTCAACTGCGCCCTTCTTGGCCCTCAACTACTATTTCATCATGTTTCCCAACTGGCTCCGCATGTAGGTTGATGCTCTTGCAATTCCGTACCCTTTGCCAGAGTCAAGTACAACAGAGCTGACCGACCGGATATCTGTAGCTTGCTCTCAACCTTGACCGTTGTATCCTTCTTCCCGCAACTGCACTGCATCTGGACACAAAGGATGCCTCGGGGATCTCCCTCATGTATCTGCTGTTGAATCTGATTGCCGCAACTGAGCAATTCGGTCTAGCCTTTGGATATGTTGTCCTTCTCAAGGATGCTGATGCATTCACCCATAAGCTCTCTCATCCGGCGACTGGCTGAATCTAGTCCAGACTACGCTATTTATGCTGCTGTTTATCCTATAGTAAGCCTCCGCCTCCACCTTGGTCCCTGTGACTGTATCTGTATCTTCCATTCGTGATAAGCTAACGCGAGCTGTATTTGCCCCTTCCAGCTTCAGTCTTGGCCTGTGGTTTCCCTCCGACAGAGACCAAGTCCACAAGCAGCTTATTCTTAAAATCTACATTGCCTTCCTCCTGCTCGCCATCCTCCCGCTCTTCCTCTGCACTCTCGTGCAGCATCTGGATGATGACAAATCCTCCTGGCAGGAACTCCCCGTCGTTCTGACAATGTTCCCGCACACCCAGTTCCTAACCCAGATCCAGCTAAGTTTATGATATCACCTCTCCCGCCCAATCAATTGTAGCCTAGCACCGTCTTCACGTTAATGCCACCACTCCTCAGCCGTGATACTCAATACAGAAACCCAAAATGTGACTGCTGGACCTGCCGATCCGGTCGTCTCGCACGTCAACCTCAAACCACAATCTACCTAATACCAAACCCAATGACCAAAGAGCTTGTTAATGCCAAGCACCTCAGAAAGGCCTCATAGGAATCAACTGAGAATATTGGATATGGAGCTTTGACATCCGCTTCGCCAGCATTTCCGCGCACGAGTTTGGATATGGGAAGCAATTTGCTACTCTGTACTCTCACGATAATCTTCTCCCGCTTAGGTATCCTGGTAGTCATTCAAGCGCGATATACAAAGGACGCAACTCCAAATCCCGGATAATTTGAGTTGACGTTGGCTACGTCCCCGGTCTATTTCATGAGTATTTAAGGATCAGTATGGGCTGATACAGACATTGTGGTAAGGTCTTTGCTTCTGATATTCTGGATGTGGACGAGTTGAAGAAGGTGAGGGTTCCTCATGGGTTGAATATAAATATTAATGAATGGATTCACTAGACGCTGTGACTACAGATCTTCATCTAGGTGTATGTTTTAGTCCGAGATTGTATATTTTTGACCGTGTTATGGAGTTGTGAGGTCATATACCTCATACTGTACCAAATACCTACGTTCGGCTCCCGGTCACCCTGCGCTACTTCCACTTCTAGGCCATGCACTTTCATCTTCCATCCAAGCAATTCTCCCTTTGTCCTCCATGGATCTTCAGAAGTTCTAATCAGATTCTTCTATAGACAACGAAATGGTAAACCTTTCCCGCGTCTCCCGGGAGTCCTCCTCCCACCGCCAACGCCGCGAAACAAGGGACATCTCTGTTCAAACCACCGAATATGCTGGGGTCTACGGCACAAAGTATGCGGCTGAGGAGCTGCCACTATACGTGCTGAACAGCAACGGCATGCCGCCGGATGTCGCCGGGCAGATGATTAGGGATGAGTTGAGCTTGGATGGGAATCCGTTGTTGAAGTACGTTTACCCCTCCCTTTTGATCGGTATGTGCTAATTATGGATGTGTTGCAGTATGGCTAGTTTTGTGACGACTTACATGGTATGTCTCTTAGTTGATTGACAGCCAAATTGTGGCAGATACGCACTATATGATGATTCTCATGATGAAGCTTGTTTTCTTCTGATCCTAGCTCGATTGAGCGATAAGATAGGTAGCAAGCTACGGTAAGATATATACACC
>NW_027396290.1:0-9492 GCF_047715535.1 Aspergillus foveolatus | reverse complement strand
GGAGGAAGATGCGGTGGTCAGTCTTGTTTGACTGCTTCCGCTTTCGTTGTGCTGTTTGCTTGGCTTGCATATGTTGTTCAGGGGCAATAGTTTGCCAGTTCCCCTGGCCAGCTCTTGGAGCTGTTAGGGATGCCCAGGTTGTATGCTGCGAGGTTCGCCTGTCCGGGGGTCCTCTGGAAGCTTCAGGAGTGGGAGGTTGGTTTGGCTGTTCTATCTGCCTGGGTGGTTGTGGGGGTGCAACCGCAGGCATCTGAGGAATCTGCTGAGGGGAGTCCTGCTTTGCTAGGGAAACAAATCTGGCTGCAAGCCCCCGGGCCAGGTCTCTTGGACGGCCCTGTAGGGAGGAGACAGTTAGGTCTAGAGCTTTAGCCAGAGAGGTCATTGCTAGTTTCCAATCATTAAGAAGGATCAGCTGGTCATCCGCTACCATGCTGACCTGATCACAGATCGATGGGGCTTGCGGCATATGAGGAATAGGGGCAGGAGCTGCATTGGGAGTCTTCTGCGGCGAGAATAAGGCCCTCCTCTTCAGGGAGTTCCGGGGTAGGGGGGTCGGGGTTGTAGGCCCTGAGGGGGGGTCAGAGTTTTCACCCAGGAGCGGAGTGCCCGGACGGGCTCCGCCTTGGGGGGAAAAATCCACCTCCATGGGGTGGAGGGGATGAGCAATAGACAGAGCGTGAGAGATCAGTTGTTAGAGCAGTAGGGGGTCCTGTTCTCCCCTTGACGTGGCTGTGTGTGGGTCACCCACGGGTAATGCCGAGGTCTAATCGCGCCTAAGCCACGATGTCACGTGGCGTAAGCCGGCCAGCGAGTACATCGCTTATACATGACATTTCCATATCAGAGTTGTCTGTCATTTCAATCTGATGCTGCCTGTCATTGTTCTCAGCTAGTCGTGGTCATGTTCGTGGTTGAGGAAGAGGTGACGGCCTTCAGCACGTTTGACGTCTACTTCACCAAATTCGGGGGCCCTCCCCCTAGGTGAGTGTGAACTACGCTCCCACCGACGAATCAATATTTGACTTTTCTGCCGCCATTACTGAGAACTAATTAGTAACTAATATTTATGGGCCCCATCGCCGAAACGGGCCATGCGGATCGCCCAATCACGACCCCGACCCCCAAAGGTACATCCTAAATGTAAACCTGCACAGAGAGCCTTTCGCGACTTCAGCACGCATGGCAGCGTCAAATCGTTGAAGTGCCGCAGTGAGATCGTCCCAGTGCGTGACATTCGCTCGAACCTTGTCTTCCTATCAATTCCAATTGTAATGGAGAGAGAGGGTGGTAATGAGGGCGGTGGTGAGACGGAGAACCAATCGAAGCCGGTAAACAGCAGCATTACTCCTTTTCTCGTCGACTGGGAGAGCGCAGCCACGGAAAGCGCAGATAGAGTAGGAAGCGATTCATAGGACATATGATAAGCTGATGATAATTATAGTAAACTAGAATGTCGGGCGCGTCGATATCCAATGGCATCCGAGGCTGTAATACGATTCGAGGACAAGGGTTTCCGTGGCGGAGCAGAGAGGGGTAAAATTGTACAATATATAGGGCAAACCCTGTCTACAATTTGGAGCAAGGAATTTGAGCTCACTGTGACTCGATTTCAGGATACATCAAAGAAGCAGTGAGTACAAAATTCACACGAAGACTTGATTATGGATACTACTCAGCAGGATTGTGGGCTTCAAGAGCTGTACCGTCCTGCTGACAGAGATGCAGAGGTGGAGTGAGTGATCAATCTGACTGTACGGCCTGCTAGTCTTCATGGGCTTATCTGACACATCTCAACAAGCAGCATTGTTGCTGTCCACGGTCTTAACGGAAATGCTATGATGACCTGGACAGCTCGCCCAGAAAACATTTGCTGGCTGAACCACCCAGACTTCTTGCCGAAATATATCCGAAATGCTCGAGTTCTGGTTTGGGGATATAATGCAAACGTGTCGTCCACTACTGGACCAACTAGTTCGGACAGGATTCTTCAACACGCTCATACCCTTGTGCATCAACTTGAAGCAGATCGAGATGTGTGTGAACTCTAACCCCATAATGGGTATTCTGAAATTTTCCCATGACTGACCCATTGCAGCTCGAGGATGCAAACGAGAGACCTTTGATTTTTCTTTGCCACTCATTGGGAGGTATCATAGTGAAGAGGGTACGCAGAGACTTTTCATCTTTTTCTTATTATTGGGAAAAGCTCTTTGCTAATAAAATTAGGCAATAGCCTACTCTGCTAGCCGGAAATCCCCGAAATTAGCACACATTCAATCAATCTACACAAGTACCTATGCGATCCTATTTTTTGGCACGCCACACTATGGATCCAGCAAAGCTCGGCTCCTGGGAAACCTGCAGAAAGTTGTTCGCCTCGCCATACCAAGTAACGTGGCAAACCTTGAAAACGGCCTTGTGGATGCGCTCAAAGAACAGTCCGAGACTCTTCAGAATATAAACGACCAGTTTGCACCGCTTATGGCTGAATTTCGCATTTACTTCTTCTGGGAACAGGAGAAAACAGATCTAAAATACACCAAAGACTACATTGTTGAAGAGGCGAGCGCCGCACCAATGCTCGATGGTACAGAAAGATGTGGCATTGCTGCGGATCACCGGGGTATGTGCAAGTTCAACAATAACTCCTCGCAAGGCTTCCGAACCGCAATAGCTGCTCTTCGACGATACGCTCTACAAGCTCCAGAGATGGTGCGTATAAGGCATAAGAGGGCACTTAAGTTGTTACAAGAGATTCAGGTTTACCAAGCTGCTGATAACTTGAGGGGCATTCAACCTGTGACGTTGTTGTTGGACGCCCTTAATACCACACCCCATCTGCGTGTAGAGAGTGACGTATTACAGGGTGACAGGGAACCGGCTAGTCATGTCCCTTCCTGATCCAAAACACGAATCAGGTTTGATTACTTCTTTTTGCCCCCATATGTGCACTGTATGTGTCATTTCCGACTTAGTTATCAAAGACCGATGTTTAGAAGCCTACAATGCACTGTGCCACCCCTCTGCTTGACTTTTCTGTTTGTATTCGAGGTCAGGACGGCCGAATTTCAACTTTGCAGCCGTCCAAACTTGATAGGACAAGCGTGAGTCGCTGTTTCTCCCTGCCAACAGGTTCCACAGGTTCTTCTTTGGGCAGAGATATAGATGGGAAAGTTTGCAGAAGCCTCACTACTGTATATGAAACCTCCATCAAAGCGAAGTCCTCACCAAGGCACTGCCTGGGACCACCATTGAAAGGAAAATATGCCCATCCAATTTTTGCCAGCTCACCTGTCTTCCACCTTTCTGGGCGAAATTCATCTGCATCAGCTCCGTAAATGTTTTTTTTGCGTGAATTGACATATTGAGAAAAGACAACCAATTCTCCTTTCCTCACCAACATGGGTCGGTCGGCATTGGGTCCGCCACCGGTAGGTAGTATGGTTGTCTGCTTCGCCTCCCGATTGTTCAATGGAACAGGAGGGTAGAGCCGTAAACCTGAAACGTATTAGGAGTTGAAATATGGAACAGGAGGTGCACTGACTTTCTTTAATCACGCAGGAAAGATATGTCATCTTTTTTATTTGCTCTCGAGTTGCGTGTAGCGACTCGCCCATAATCGAGGATATTTCTTTTCGCAAGCAAATCATAGCGTGGTCATGGCGGACAAGCAAGCGGCTGAATGATGTTAGTAGACTTTTGCGCAAAAAGTGGGACAGCATGGTGGCCAAGTACATACAATGTCCAAGCCAGGCAGCAAGCAGTGGTGTCCCTTCCAGCAAGAAGTACATTGAGTAATTGGTCCCGTAGTTCCTCTTTATTGGCAGATTCCTGCGCAATTTGCTTGATGAAACCATGCGATTTATCATCCAGAGTATCCTCTTCACCTAAGTTCAAGCTGTCGAGGTACTGTTCGACAAAGCGGTGGACGTTTGCACAGGCTTTTCGGAACCCTGGAGGGTTATAGAGAAAGTGCCAAGGTGCAATACGGAACCTTTTTGCCAAACCTTCTTGGGCTATATTGAAGCTCTCAGCAAAAAGCTTGTTGTCAGTGTCCTGATCAGTATCTGCCCTCAAACTGTACACTGATTTTCCAAACAGAAGCGCCGTGGTTGTGTCGAGAGTCAAATTGAAGAATAAAGGTTGGAGGTCAATAACTCTGCCTGCAGGCAAACAGGCTACTAAGTTATCAACATGCTCATGGAAATGCGTGAGACTGCGATTCTGAACTCGCGAGAATTGTTTACGTAGAAGCTCTCGGGAGTGCTTCCATGAAGGACCTTCTTGTGTAAAAATCCCATTGCCCAATAGTGGGGCGAAAATTTCGCGTCGTGCGCCAAAGCCATAATCTAAAAATCATAAGCTCACTGTAACCAAGCTAGATCTTCATGTTTACTGTCACGGCGAACCTTGAAAGTTGGTAGATAATACCGCCTCCACATTCTCCGGACGTAAAACATGGAAGGCTCGCGGCCCGAATAGCAGGTACTGGTAGAGACTGTTGCCCGGTTCATAGTCTTCCGCTACCGAGCACAAAAATGCGAGAAGTCGGCCTTCTGAGTTAGAAGTCCACAGTTCTCTGATCCGATCAATGCCTAGTGGCCATTTTTTAGGTAGCTCTGGAGGGAGCTCGCATCCATGCTGCCGTCCCAATATGCTATCCCTCTATCACCAGTCAGGCGAAAGTTTTCAGTCAAGACTGGGGTAACTCTATTACCTGGTAATCCTTGTAACAAACCAAGAGACGATAAAGTGCGTGCCCAATGACAGCCAAAAGGGTTGTGTAAAGCACAAAGCAGAATGCCATGTCTCTCGGCTTTTCTTGCGTTTCCTTTCTTCAATTATCTGGAATCATTCTTGGTAGCCACTCAAAACATCAACGGGGAGATTGAACATTTATCTTGTTGGGGTGGTATGATTTGTCCTCGCAGGTGTGACTTAACCAAGCCCACGTGCATAAGCGGCGCTAACTGGAGAACTAGTATTGGATGAAGTGTGCGGAGTAGCGCCTTATCTAAATTGGTCACCATCCTGTCATATTTCTGTTTCCACCTCCGCCTCTTTCCCGTCCCGTGCCGTCGCGCCAACCGTTCTCTTTCTTGAATTAAGGGGAAGCAGTATCTTCCATAGGAGCGCCGATGCATAAACTATAGCAGCAGTTGTTTGACCCTCCGATTGATCGCAAGGTGCATGCAGAGCTGCAGAGACCCATTTGGTGAGCAATTTTTTCGTGGACGACAAAGCGATACTTCTTACGCAACCCACTGATCATACCTTTGTTTCGATTCTATCAGAACGCGCCGTGAAACTCTGGATTCTTTGCAGTCCCCACTATGCCCTTAGGACTCCACCATTTACGAGAGATTCAAGTTCATAATGTTGAAGCTCGACAACCTGGGAGCGCTGATCTAGTTGAGTATGATCATGACTAGCAAGATTGTCTTCCCCAAGTCGCTAACGGCGGCTGGATATTAGTATCGTCGCTATTCATGGTTTACACGAGGATTCCGTCAATGCTTGGATAGAACCAGAAACCGGAATCTTGTGGTTGAGGGATCTCGTCCCGCTACACATTCCCCAAGCACGGATTCTGTCCTTTGGATATGAAGCTTTGCCCAGCTCTTATGATGATGAACGCATCGTGGAGAAGATACAGAGCCTTGCGACCACTTTAGTGGCAGATCTCGAAGGAGACAGGAGCCTCGAAAATTGTGAACGCCGACCTATAATTTTTGTCTGTCACGGTCTGGGAGGAGTAGTGGTCAAGAAAGCGCTTGCCCACTCAGCAAGCTCGACATCTTCCTTGGTCGCTCATCTGAATACTATCTTTATTTCAACATTCGCTATTCTCTTCTTTGGTACACCACATGATCATATCAATATAGCCAACTGGGTTCATCTTGAAAATTCAGAAATTGAGCCGGTTGGCTCTTGGCGAGTCGAACTTCCTCGATATGCGCCTAAAATGAAATTGCTCAGCCTGGAATCAATCACAAATCAATTTGCACCTCTGATGAAGAAATTTCACACTTTCTTTTTTTGGGAAGGGATGCCGACAGACTTTGGTGGTTATGTTGACTTCTTCGTTGATCAGGCTTCCGCTGCCCCGAGCATGTATGATGCTCCCAAGTGTGCTATTGTCGGCGCGACTCACTCTCAGATGATCAAGTTCTCTGAGTTGAGTCCCTCATACCGCACTGTACTCTCTGCACTGAAGAGGTACTGCTGTATGGCGCCTAGTGTTATCTTGCATCGTTGGGAAGAAGCTAGCAATGCTATGGTTCAATCCAGAGTGAATGAAGCCCGGGAACTGACTGGCTTTCGTTTCAGCCTCCCAGACAAGGTATCAGATCCGTCGATTGGTGACCCCTCGCAGGACGAAACACGTAATCAGTACTACTTTACTCGCATGCTTCAATCGGATAGCTACATTGGGCGGAGGGATGCTTATGAAAAAATCAGAAAAGCATTTCTTTCGACAAACATCAATTTCAGCATGCAAGGCCAGAAAAGATTCGTGGTTCATGGTATTCCCGGCTCTGGAAAGAGTCAGTTGTGTACAAACTTTGCGTATGCTAACCGGGAGTGGTATGTGACTCTATAAATCCCCGGTGCCGATCTAAGATCTGTTTCTAATGCTGATACTATACTCAGCTATTGGGGTGTATTCACAATCGACGCAACTACTTCCCGACTTGCAGCAGAATCTTACTCTATGATTGGCAAGCTAGGTGGTCTGGAAGGTACAGAGAGCTCTGGCAAATATTTCCTCTCACAAGTCCGCGAGCCCTGGTTGCTAATAATCGATAATGCGGACAATCCTGGCATCCAGCTTTCAGAATTGTTTCCACCGGGAAATCGAGGACATATCCTGGTGACCACGAGAAATCGACACTTTCAGGATTATGGTAATGTGGGAAGCATAGAACTGGGAGGTCTTGAGGAAGAAGAGGCTCTTCATCTGCTGCTTAGGTCTGCTAGGATTTCTATGCCTTGGAACACTTCGATCGAAACAGCCGGCAAGCAAATCACAAAGGTCTTGGGATACCTCGCGCTTGCGGTAAAACAGGCGGGTACTGCTATATCTCAAAAGGTCTGCAACTTGACGGATTATCTCATATTCCATCAGGAATATCGAAAACAACGTCAACGGAAATCGGCTTTCTCAGGTATAATGCCCGCAGAAATCAGGTCCAATGCGCAGCAAGATGATATTTATTCAGCTTTCGACCTGTCCTTTGGATACCTAGAGAGAAAGCAAACGACTGAGAGCCGAGATGCCATAGAGATTCTCAACATTGTCAGTTTCTACCACTTTCGCAATATCCGCGTGGACATATTTGAGAAGGCTCTAAAAAACCAACAGACCTTTACCACCATGTCTACGCTACGAGAGGCCCTAGCTAAACGTCTCAAGCCTCCTCGTTTACTCCCGAATTTTCTGAGACGAAGTGATGCAGATACAGAGCCAATATACGTGAAAGCAGTACTTAGAGAGCTATACATATGCTCTTTGATTAACTACGAAGATGATGATAAGAGCTTCTACCTTCACCCCCTAGTACATGCTTGGGCCAGGGATCGCATCCAATCAAATCAACGAAGAGTCTGGGCTCAGATTGCTCTCAACACTTTGATGGAGGCTATTACGTTGCCATCTGAGAAAGATCAAGAGGTCGACACACGGTTCTTGAGAGATATCATTCCGCACCTCGATAATTGCATTGACGAAAGTCCCGTCAAGATCGAAATCAAGTCCCCTAACAGTCGACTTGGGAACCTTGTGGTCATATGCACCAACCTGGTACTACCAACCATGATTTATACTTTGCGCGACCAAGCTCGGACCGCTGCTAAATGCGGCTACCTCTACGCCCAGTCGGGTTCCTTTTCTCAATCAGCCCACTACCTCACGATGGTTAAAGACCTGACGATGCAAACTCTGGGTCTGAACCATGAGACCACGCAAAAAGCGATATTATTTCTGGCTGACATCCTCTGGGGTCTAGGGAGATTGACTGAAGCTATCACCCTTCAGGAACAGGTTGCTGGAGCTCGAAGAGAGCTCTTTGGCGCTTCCCATCGGCAGACCTTACAGGCTTTGGCAAAGCTAGGCCATTCATTTTGGTTGAATGGCCAATATGCCGAGTCCTTGCGTGTACTAGAAGATACGGCAAAAATGTCAAGCGATGCATTGGGCCCGGGAGATCCCGATACGCTAATCGCATTAGATTATCTCGGAGTGACTTTGGGTTCATGGCACAGATACGAGGAGAGCAAAGCTCTGCACGAGCGCGTTCTGAAGGTCCGGAAAGATACTTTGGGTGATGATGACCCAGCGACCTTAACAACAATGAGCAATTTGGCGATGGCAATGCTAGATCTTCAGCAAAGGGAAGAGGCACTACAAATAATGAATCGAGTGTACGAAATGCGCAAAAGAAAGCTCGGTGATGAACATCCGTACACCTTGTGGGCACTATGCTATCTGGCAAAGGTATATGTGGAACTGGGGCGTCTCGACGAGGCAGAGGAAATATTGATAGGCGGCATTGCGGCAGGGAAGCGTAGCCTTGGTGACGAACACCTTGGTGTCCTCATGGGCTGTGGTGAGCTTGCACGGGTATATGCAAGAAAGGGCTTTCTAGATAAGGCTGAACAGATTACGCTCGACACACTTCGCCGAGTCAAGGAATCTCGCGGCAGTACACATTACGACTATATTTTCGGAATGTGGAAATTGGGTCAGCTATACCAACTGCAGGGCAACGAAGCTAGCGCTCTAGATGCATATCGGACTGCATTCGAGAACACTGAGCCCCGATTAACGGCAGAACATCCCCTCACCAAGGAAATAGAAATGCGGATGGTTGCACTGGCGGGCAACTCAGTGCGTCTCAACGGCAAGGATGAAGAATAAAACTGAAGGTAGTTATGATGTATATAGATAGTTTCCTGTGTAAAAATAGCTTTTCATCTCAAATTTAGCTTTGACATAGTGTGTACGTCAATTCTTTTCATAACCCCATGTTGATCATCGCAGGATAGAGATATATACCCAGCAACTGGTGACTCTCTTTGCCAGCGAGTTACAGCCATGAAAACATAACGTAATCCACCACCGAGCTGCGCGGTCACCGCCAAACAACGCGCCCACCCCTTTACCAGTTCATCATTCAATCACAACAACATGGCTGAGCTTTCAAAAGAAGATCGTATGCAGTTAGCTATCGATGCTTATAGAACAGGCCTTTTTACGTCAAAAACTGCTGCTGCAAAGGCATTTGATGTACCACCAAGAACTTTGATGACCCGGCTCAATGGAACAGCTTCTCGGAAAGAAGTAATTGCCAATTGCAGAAAATTGACAGATCTTGAAGAATCAACATTAAAGAAATGGATTATTGATATGGGTCAGCGTGGTCTTCCTCCACAGATATCAACTGTTCGCTACCTAGCACGGCTTCTACTTGCAGCACGATTATCTCCCTC
>NW_027396289.1:7788-9635 GCF_047715535.1 Aspergillus foveolatus | reverse complement strand
AACTTCGTGCAGGTATGAAATACCAAAAAGAGAAGCAGAAGACATCAAGATATTTTATTCAGACTGGTGGCAGTCTGACAGGCAGTGAAGGACAGCAAAAAGCTCGAGAACATGAAGAACTCGCCCAACAGGTACCAAGGCAACGTAGGCCACCAACCTGCAGCAACTGCAACCAGACAGGACATAATAGATTGTCATGTACTAATAGATAGCGCTGTTTTATTCAGATAGGAAATTGTAATATCTGTTTTGTCTGAAGCCTTGCAGTTCTTGTTTATATTTCTGAACATAATTTTTCCATATTTGGCCGCGCAGCTCGGTGGTCCGCGCAGCTCGGTGGTGGATTACGTTACCATTTGTATTAGACGGGAATTTTATTTTCTTTTCTCTCTTTTGAGAAGTCAGTTTCGCTCTAGTCTGTGAATTAATCATGCACATCTACAGATTTCCGAGAAAAAGCCAAAAAAGCCACGCTGGGCGTAGAAAGCAGTCACTTTACCAGAGTACCAGGAAAGCTGGATGAGTCGAAGGCCTCACCAGGAATTTTGGAAAATCGAAACATCGCGATTATTCTCTCAAACCTGCAGATGAATATAGAGCTCCGTTCTCCCTGACCCTCCTTTCGAAAAGATCTATAAGAGAGTTGGAAATGTAATCCAGTGCAGTATACTTATGTGATTGAAAACATGATTATGACAACTCTGCCATTTGCGCATCCAACTGCAATAGTCCCAGATTTGACTATTGAAGAGCAAGGTTGATAATCTGGAGGGAGCCATAGCTCTCGTTGACCCTGGATAGTAACCCACCGACCTGCAAGAGATACCTCTGCCACTTTTTCAAAGGGACTTGATGGGAGGCTTTCATAGCAGACTTGAATATCAAAATATCCCATGTTAGTAATCAGCTGCGGCAGCTGCTTAGAAAATTCGATGTTGGTGATAACGCTGTCAGTACTTATGGTATGCTTGAGGGCGCCAGTGGCGGGATCCCAGAGCTTGATGGTTTCGTAAGAGCCCGACGCCAGAAGCTGGCCGTCTGGGGAGAAGGCGACTG
Source organism: Aspergillus foveolatus (assembly GCF_047715535.1). Classification (NCBI taxonomy): domain Eukaryota; kingdom Fungi; phylum Ascomycota; class Eurotiomycetes; order Eurotiales; family Aspergillaceae; genus Aspergillus; species Aspergillus foveolatus. The sequence continues at coordinate 8,579 of NW_027396289.1, read as the reverse complement.
ACTGAACCGAACTAGAATGGCCCTCCAGAGTATGCTTGAGGGCACCAGTAGCAGGATCCCAGAGCTTGATGGTTCCGTCGTCATGAGAGCCCGACGCCAGAAGCTGGCTGTCTGGGGAGAAGGCGACTGACTGAACCGAGAAGATGACTACCTGATCCAAGCTAGAATGGCCCTCCAGAGTATGCTTGAGGGTGCCAGTGGCGGGATCCCAGAGCTTAATGATTCCATCGCCATAAGAGCCCGACGCCAGAAGCTGGCTGTCTGGGGAGAAGGTGACTAACTGAACCCAGCTAGAATGGCCCTCTAGAGTATGCTTGAGGGTGCCAGTGGCGGGATCCCAGAGCTTGATGGTTTTATCAAAAGACCCCGACGCCAGAAGCTGGCCGTCTGGGGAGAAGGTAATCAACTGAACCAAGTGAGAATGGCCCTCCAGAGTATGCTTGAGGGCGCCGGTGGCAGAATCCGAGAGCTTGATGGTTCCATCATCTGAGCCTGACGCCAGAAGCTGGCCGTCTGGGGAGAAGGCAACTGACTGAAGCCAGCTAGAATGGCCCTCTAGAGTATGCTTGAGGGCGCCAGTGGCAGGATCCCAGAGCTTAATGGTTCCATCATTTGAGCCCGACACCAGAAGCTGGCTGTCTGGGGAGAAGGTAACTAAGTGAACCAAGCGAGAATGGCCCTCCAGAGTATGCTTGAGGGCGCTAGTAACAGGATCCCAGAGTTTAATGGTTCTATCATCTAAGCCCGACGCCAGAAGCTGGCCGTCTGGGGAGAAGGTGACTGACTGAACC
>NW_027396289.1:0-7638 GCF_047715535.1 Aspergillus foveolatus | reverse complement strand
CAGAGTATGCTTGAGGGCGCCGGTAGCGGGATCCCAGAACTTAATAATTCCATCACCTGAGCCCGACGCCAGAAGCTGGCCGTCTGGGGAGAAGGCGACTGACTGAACTGAGCCAGAATGGCCCTCCAGAGTATGCTTGAGGGCGCCAGTGGCGGGATCCCAGAGCTTAATAGTTTCATCATGAGAGCCCGATGCCAGAAGCTGGCTGTCTGGGGAGAAGGTGACTGACTGAACCGAGCTAGAATGGCCCTCCAGAGTATGCTTGAGGGTGCCAGTGGCGGGATCCCAGAGCTTGATGGTTTTATCAAGAGAGCCCGACGCCAGAAGCTGGCCGTCTGGGGAGAAGGTGACCGACTGAACATCCCAGAGCTGGATGGTTTCGTTATCAGATCCCGACGCCAGAAGCTGGCCGTCTGGGGAGAAGGTGACTGACTGATCCAGAGTATGCTTGAGGGTACCAGTAGCAGGATCCCAGAGCTTGATAGTTCCATCACCTGAGCCAGACGCCAGAAGCTGGCTATCTGGGGAGAAGGCGACTGACTGAACCCAGCGAGAATGGCCCTCCAGAGTATGCTTGAGGGTGCCAGTGGCGGGATCCCAGAGCTTGATGGTTTTATCCTGAGAGCCCGACGCCAGAAGCTGGCCGTCTGGGGAGAAGGCGACTGACTGAACCGAGTCAGAATGGCCCTCCAGAGTTTGCAATTCTGGACTCCAATTCTCTTCCACCCTTGGGGCTCTGTATAACCAATTTGGAAGCTCTCTCAAAAAATTCGTTTTGATCAATGCTTCTTGTGGTGCAAAAATCAGGCCGGAGCTGTACAGCTGCAGCGGTGCCATGTCAACAATGTTCATAAACTTGTGGATATACCTTCGAGCGTCCGAGAGGAACAGAGATAGGGAAGTGCTGGATGGATCCTATATTCAACAATATTTATTTAATCCGCTACGCACACACTAGTAAGAGACTTACCTTTGTCAATACAAGTAATGTATCCACAGCATTCAAGCATTCAGATATTATCCCTAAAATAGCCATCACCTCCAGCCAATGAAGGAAGTGCTCTTCCAGAAAGGGTAGTATCTGGTCAATAGTCTTGGCAGAGAGGGAGCTTTGGGCGAGATGGTAAACCCAATAACGACAGGTATACTGCAAGGCAGGCAGGAGAAACTGTGCTATAGAATCAGGGTCTATCTCTGTTCGGCTGGTCCCATAACTTGGTAACCTGCAAATATTCTTTTTGAGATGCCGACCCATGACAATAAGACATTGCCTGGCTATGAACTCGTGGTTCTTTATCTTGTCTACCCAGAACCGAGTTGTGGACTCTTGGGCTTTCATATGCTCGTCCACCAGATAATCGTGGAAGGACAAATGGAGAGTTTGTATAGGTAGGTTGGGTTTGTCAGGTATGGTCAGAACTGAATGAAATGCATCTAGCCGGGTGCTGATTTCAACTTCTGGCATCTCGACAAGTTGTGTAAGAGCACTCAACGAGAGTGGAGTAGCAAGGAGAATAATCACACCAATTGTCTTCTGAAATTCTTCGACCAGCTGGTCCATGTCGCTTTCATCCTCGGCAAGCAGTTGATTTAAGATTGGTCGGTATGTTTTGTCCATCTTTGATCCGGGCGAATCATCGAAAAACTGCTGCAGTCGCCTTTCTGGGTTCCATCTCTTATCAGCCACAAAACGACACACTGTGGCCGCGAAGATGAACAATGGAACAGCCATTGTTGCTAAAGCTTCAATTCTTTCCTCCCCAGGCCAGCTAGAAGGAAGATCATGTGGGCGCTTTTGTCTGATCCTGCGGAACTGTTCTCTAAGATATAGAGTGATGTCATGCTTTATCACATCATTGTCCAAGTTCTGCAAAATAGTATTTTGATAATCACTCTGATCAATTTGATCGAACCCGAAGCGAATAGCGGACTCAGGCCGGCTCGTCAAGAAGAATTGAATACGCAGGCATGTTGCCTTCTCAACCTTTGGTAAAAGTTCAAGGATGACCTCAATATCTTCATCCCGCTCGCACTCATCCAGGGCATCAATGACAATCACTGTGGAAGCACTTGATTGGCTTTGATCCATGGCAAGTAACGGCTGCAACATGAGCTTATCAAACTGCTCACGAAGTGATTTCCCGGAAATAGCAGGATCATTCTGCAGGGCTTTTTGGATCCCGGTAATCATTTGGGGAGTGTGGGTTGCCAATTGCTTCACAATAGTAGGGAAAAACTTCACCGCTGAGCCTTGATCTCCCTGGCCTCTTTTAAAGAAGAAACTCGCTCCTAGGATGCCATCCTCCTTGAAATATCGAGCTACTGTCCTTGCGATAGTGGTCTTGCCAGTGCCTGCCATTCCGCTCAGCCAGAATATGCATTTGTTACTTGACTTTCCCCACTGCTGCACCTGCTGGAGCAACTCCGCTCGCGTTCCAGAAAGGCATTCGTCCTCGTGTTGGTCTATAAAGGAGTCAAAGGTTGCACCATCAGCAAAGGGCAAATTTAGTATATTAACTGCATCGCGCACTTTTTCGATGTCAACCTTTAGTTCATCAATGTGAGTCAGAATAGCCTCTGCTTCAACCTTCCGGTGAAGGTGCTGATCAAGGAGTAGCCAGTGGTGTAGGTGTGATTCCTCTTTCTTGATCAAGGTCTTGAGGTCTGCAAGTTGCTTGCTTGCTACACCTGTTATACTCGCCACAATGTCATTCGCTGTGCCAAACTGTTGGACCCTGCGTACTTCAGCAGAGTATTGCAATATTGCCACATAGACCTGGACGATCGATCGTTCTTTCTCAGCATTTAGTAGGACTGGGCCGGGGCCACAGTAAAACTGTTCTTCGATAAAGGCACAGCGCGTCAGCAGATCTGCTAGGTACCCCGAAGTTTCAAAAAGAGCATCTTGCAGATCTGCATGATTCTTGGCCATCTAAGTCATCAGCTATAATTGATGCTCCCTGGTGAGGTGACCTTACTGTTAACCCGAGAGACACTATCGCCCAAGCACTTGAGGCGTACCCGGTTGGATCGAATCTCACAACATTGCTGACAACATCCTGGAAGGACAGTGCAGAGTCCAGTATTCTGTGCGCGGTCGCCCGGATACCGTTCTTATTCTGGTTCTCCCTGTACTGCGCCTCTGTTGCCTTAACCACCTGTTCCAATATCTCTTTTGTCTGCCCACAGCCAGCTTCCCCATGATCAGTTGCCGCTGTCCCTAAGGGGGTTGCTAGAGTGTTGCGGTCACTCTCCGTTAACTCATTGTATGCTATCTGCCAATAATTTTTCGTGTCGTTGTTCTCAGTCTTTGAAGTGTCGATTTTGGGATTAAGTGAACCACTCTTTGCAGCTGGATTGGTGGTAATTTCTAGAGTACTTGGCTCTTGAAATATGTCTCTGTCTCTGCTTGATCCCCTCAAGGTATTCTTCAAGCGCCTGAAAATGTCCCTCTTTCTATGGACAGAACCGGCAGGAGTATCATCCATGATTAAACAGTGGAATAACTTTGTGATGAGCTTTTAGTGCTGAAAGTGGCTAGTGAACTTGGTTCAAAAGAAAGAGCTGAAGCCAAGAGGAGGGGCAATGGTATGATGCTGGTGCTTCCTGACAGAAAAGCCATTGGGCGGCATGGAACAGGGGTTGTTGTAGTCTTCAGCCAGCCATGGCCTAAAGAGAGGCTGTTCCAACACTTCATACTTTTTACCCCATTGTATTTTTCGTTCATGAAGATATTATTATAAGACTTAACATGACATAGAAAACAGACTCAGCAGAAATCAATGGTAAAATAGTTCTCTCTAAATGTGTGTACTGCCCTTTCATTTCCAGGTTACCAGATCAAGCGCCTACCTTATCCCGCGATCATCCCCAGCTAACCTGAAGCGGCTAAGTATCGGAACGGACAAGCTTAAATCCGAGGCAATGTGCGGGGTCTGAGATGTGGTCTCCGTCTTGTCTTATTGAGTGGCCTATCCAAGATACTAAGCGGGATTAACTCTTAGGGGCAGGCGGTATTACAGGGCAGTATGCTCCGACACTGTGGGGAAGCATGAAGGAGTCTGGTATTCAGGGGTGCGGATGCACAAGGAAGCTAGGCTAAACGTAATCCACAAGCGAGCCGCGCACACAAGCGAGCCGCGCACTTCGCTCAACCTTTCATACTGAATTTATTCAAACTGTCACCATGACTCCAAAAATTGCTCGATCGCGTCAAAATTTGGCTGAGCAAGAGGGGAGGATTATACTTGCAATTTCAGCTTTGAAAAAAAATGAAATACCTAGTATTCGTCAAGCAGCAGCAGTTTTTGATGTCCCAGAGTCAACTCTCCGTGGCCGACTTCGAGGATGCCAGTATCGCAAAGAACAACGCGCAAATAGCCATAAGCTATCTGAAACCCAGGAGGAGGCATTAGTACGATGGATACAATCACTTGATAGCCGTGGAGCACCCCCAACACATGCTCAAGTCAAGGAGATGGCAGATCTACTTCTTAGAGAGGCTGATCCTACGAGATATACACCAGTAGGTGTAAATTGGGTTGGCAACTTTGTTAAACGCCATAAGGACTTGCAATCCTGCTTTGCGCGAAAAATCAGCTACAAGCGGGCAGAATGTGAGGATCCAAAAGTTATCAAAGCCTATTTTGACCAGTTACAGGAGGTCCGAATGCAATATGGCATTGTAGATGATGATATCTACAATTTTGATGAAACAGGATTTGCCATGGGGGTTGTGGCCACTGCAAAGGTTATATCACGACGCGAAGAAACTGGCAAACCGCGTCTTGTACAACCAGGCAATCGGGAATGGGTGACAACAATTGAATGCATCAATTCAAGTGGTTGGGCGCTTCCTACAACAGTCATCTTCAAAGGAAGGCTTCACCTGGAGGGTTGGTACCAGGATAGCAACCTACCACCAGATTGGAGGATTGAAGTCAGCCCTAATGGCTGGACAACAGATGAGATAGGCCTCCGATGGCTCCAAAAGGTCTTTATTCCATCATCACAGGCCCATAAAGTCGGCCGCTATTGCCTGCTGATCTTGGACGGCCATGGAAGCCACCTAACGCCTGAATTTGACCAGATCTGCAGACAATCAGATATTATTCCATTCTGCATGCCTGCAGGCTCATCATACCTTTTACAACCACTTGATATTGGTTGCTTTGGACCCTTAAAAAGGGCATATGGAGGCCTTGTTGAGGGCCGGATGAGGCTTGGATATAACCATATTGACAAGCATGACTTCCTTAAGGCATACATCGAAGCTCATTACAAAGTCTTTACATCTCAAAATATACAAAGCAGCTTTGCAGCAGCTGGGATACGGCCATTTAATGCCCAGAGAGTCCTTGACAACTTGAATATCAGCCTGCCAGCTCCATCAACCCCTAAGAGTGGTGAGACAGTTTCTATAAGCTCCTCAGCGCTTGCAACACCTCGTAGAGTTCGCCACATAAAGAAAAAGGCATCTTCAGTCAGGAAGATGTTGAGGCAGGGCTCTCGAAGCCCACCATCACCTTCAAAGCGGGCTGTAAACCAGCTAGAAAAGGCTGCTGAGCTAGCGCTTTACAGTGCCGCGCAGTTGACGGATGAAGTCAAAAAGTTACGGGCTGCAAATATAAAGGAAAGGCAGAAAAGACAACGATCTAAACGCCAAATGGCCCCTAATGAGCGCCTATCTATACAGGAAGCTAGGGACCTTATAGCGCAGAGAAATGAGGCTCAGACTATTGAGGAGGTGCCTGTCGGGTTTTCTATGCCTCTATATTCTGACATGCCAAGACGCGCTCCACCCACCTGCTCAGAATGTAATATTCAAGGCCATACTAGAGTAAGATGTCCTACACGTCATGTTATATAGAAATTATTGAAATACGCGGGCTTTGGTTGTTGGGGATAGCTTCAAAATGTCTAGGTACGTTATCGTTGCTCAAGCTGCGCGGCTCGCTTGTGTGCGCGGCTCGCTTGTGGATTACGTAAATACTAATGAGATGCTGACTAAGACTGTGCAGACCGGGCACCCCAAGGACAGGGGAGGAACCCATGCTCCGACATAAACCGGTCGCTCGCTGCTGAGAGATACGGGTGGAATTGCCGCTGTTTATGGCCTCAGTAGCGGTCATTTTCAGCGTCGATTCCACAGGTCCTCACATTCTAGTTGTAATGCAAGCACTTGTGACATCCTATTTATTTTAGTTTACCTATGTGAGGTAGACTGCGGCATATCCGCGGATATCAGATAGCAAATGCTATCCATATCGTATCCATGCGGATACCAGATACCTGAGTTGCTATCTTTATCCACATCCAAATCCGCGCGGATACGATATGGATATCTTATTAATATCCGCACTAGCATAATTCTCGCTAGATTAACCCAATCTAGCCTGGCAAATGATACATAATTTGCTGATTAAGTTCCGTAATATACGCCTGTTCTGGTCGTGACAGGCTTGCCAGTACCACCCGGCGGCGACGCATGATACTGTCGCCTGACATGTATAAAATATATATCAGTACCAGAGATTACTATATAAAACTGCTGAAGCTATTACCTCTGCTGGTATGTTCACCTTATTGGCACAGAACTTGAACATCTTGTAGATCGATTAGTTCAGCCTTCTCATGCTATATTGCCTTACCCATATTCTTCAATCCTGCTTGTATAACTTAAAGAGCCTGAATCTGATTATATAGCGTGGGTGTATAGACCTCCTTGGTTTTGTTCAAAGCTTGTGGATATTAAGAGATCATCAGATGATATCTGCCGGATATCTGCCAGATATCTGCCGGATACCACGACATCCAATGGATATCTGCTGATTATCCATGGATATTAGAGGATAATCCGTGGATAATCGCATGATATCCAATGGATATCATGTAGATATCCGCACTAATGTTACTAGTAAACCAATCATGATAGAAGAGAATCTAGAAACTTGATCTATCAAATCTACAATCATATTCCTGTAACTCCCAGGTTTTATTATCTATCCTCTAAGCATTCCCTCTCTTAATGCTTCGTAAGTCCCCTTACCTCTCTCTTAATCATTACTTCTAGCAGTATCCTACCCGAAGATGTCACAAAGCCAGCAATCCCAATTCTCTGACGCTTTCTATGAACCTGACTTCTTACATTCAGACAATACACAGCATATCCCTGATAGTCAATATACTATTATCTCTACATCAGACTCGGACTTTGTTTTCCCACCCCCGCGATCGCGCCCCCCTGAGACACTTTCACGTGTTGGACCTAGATTTCGCAAAAATTGGATCCTTTATTCTGATATGTCGAAGGATGACTTTGTTAGGTGGTGGCTACAGACAGACTTTGGATCAAAGAAGGAATTACAGGATACAATACATTGGGATGGGAAGAAGAGCTCATCATACTGGGAGCATTTTGATCAGGTTGCTGATGAGAAAACCGGCCAGCCAAAGGTTATGTGCAAACAATGTTTGAATGTTCTTGTTCACCCGGGTCATTGTCGAGCAGGATTATCTCCAATGAAAGCACACCTTAAAGGAGCTGCCTGTCAACGTACGGTACCTAAACAACAGAAGGGTATAGACCAGCTTATCCAAGACTCGGTTAGTATAAGGCCTGGTATTATCCATCAAATA
>NW_027396288.1:0-9857 GCF_047715535.1 Aspergillus foveolatus | reverse complement strand
AGATCGGTGCCTTCCTGTCCGTTCCGTTGTTATAGTATGGGCGAACGAATTCTTATGTCACGAGCTAGAGTCGTTGATACTAACAAGTAGCATTGGACTAGAGAAGAATTCGTTAAAGAACTAATAAACAGTGACCGTTGAGCTTCTTATATGCTTTGCCGGAATGGCAAGCTTGGTAGCGAGCTCGGGTCATAGGACTCCGAGTGTGTTGATCAGTATCAAACATATTGGTCACGTTGATAATGTTGACCACGTTGATCTTGTTAATCCTGTTGATCATGTTGTTGATCATGTTGATCATGTCCATCGCAATTCGGGCAATGCCCGAATCAAGACTTCGGGCGTAGCTCGTCACATCTTTACGTAACCTGCCAACTCCTAGTTAGCACTCCGTAGGGCTGAGAGCAACAATTGAACTACTGTCTGTCAAGAAGTGGGGAAACGCCACAGGCTTACGTGCAGTAGGCCCCTATCGATTCCAACCAAGCTGTACCCACCATGCGATCTAATGCGATAAGAATGCAGCCTTTCAGTTTGGGAGGCTCAACCGGCTTGTCAAGATCCGTCTCTGATCCCAGCGATGAAAGCTGGGTATCGAATTCTAGGCAGTTCTGTGCCCCCAATTCTTCGAGCAACATAGCATCAAGGGCTTATTAAGCGGCATGCTCTCTCTAACTCAACCGGTCACATCGGCTTAGGTATAGGCAACCGAGTTTTGCCTGTGATCCGTGAGAATGTGGACCAGATCGCAAGATCCCTGTCAAGCAGAGCAACAAGGAAATAAATAGGGACTATACGGCATATAATGAACGACCCCAAGTTACTGGTGATGTCCCAACTAGACTTCACCTAGAGCGGGTGGCTGTCGGATGGCTGTCGATGGCTTTGACGCGGCGCATTATAAGGCACCCAGTGCCGGGCGGAACTTAATAGGGGACAATCCTTATTTAAGCCACCCATGATCGACATAAGCTTACTCTGGAAAGGCACCAGAGTGGCGCGAGTATGAAGAAAATTGGCGTATACATTCTGCAACCGGAGAGGTTATTGTTGTCCTGCAGACAAAGATCTGGAGGCTGCTGAGGACGCCTGTCTCTTTTCGGCGTAAATGGTCGAGTCACGAAAGAGCTTCGGAAGACGCGGGATTTGGCACGCAAAAAAGTTAAGACCAACCGCTGTTGGTATGGTGGTATTATCTGTGAGGAATATAGCATAGCGCTATTGTGTTAATGGCAATATGTGCAGGATTCCAAGGACTTTTGGCTTCTCTTAGGTGTCTACTAAACATGGGCTGGGTGGACCCGAGGTTATAGAATCATCTACAGAGTTGTATCAAATCATGACGTGTTTGATATTTAAGAGACAGGCATATAGATTCTGAGTGTTTCAGCTACTCTTTTGCTGATCCTCCCTAACATGAACCTCAGCCCCAGCCAAGCCTTGGTACGGATCTACCTCGGTCTTCTTGAACCTCCATGCCGGAACTCTCTGCTCAAACAGGAGATCCAGCTCTTCATACGTGCGGCCCTTTGGCTCCGGGACACGCATCGCTGACCAGCACAGACAAAGAAGGCAGGTGCCGGCCCAGAAATACGCTGAGCGCGCCCCCCAGGCCCACGCCGAGTCGTTGAGCTGGTAGTTCGTCAGTACGTTGACGACTATGTTGCTGATATTGTACCCCGCGCGGGCCAAGTTGATGGTTTTCGCCTTTAGACGTGTCGACGAGAGCTCCGAGACGAGGGAATATGTCACGGGCCCGATGCTGATATCGTAGACTAATGTGAAGACCATGAGCATGACCCCGATTGCCCATTTCGCGGCATTGTTGGTGTCCGGCGCGAAGGAGAGACTGCCGGTGATAATGAGGAGAGTGAAGAGCAACGACAAGCCAAGAAGGTGGATTGTACGGCGGCCCAGCGCGGACATCAGGAACCAAGAGCCGATGGTGCCAAGGACACCGAGGGCATACTGGCCAAGCGAGAGATTGAAGGAGTGGATCTCGGGTAGGCCAGCCTGGACGCAGAAGTAGGCGAAGTAGCCCATAATATTCTGGCCGCTGAGGGTCTGGACGATCCAGATACCGCAGACGATCTCGGTGCGGCGGCGGTTAACGCCGCGGAAGCAGTCGAGGTAGCTTGTACCGGCAGACAGGGATTTTTCGAGCTCGTTGGTATGCTGAATCATGGCGATGGTGGCGTCCGCGTCGAAGGATGCATCTTGCGGAGAGGTGAGGCGTTGCAGGGCGTGCTTTGCCCGCGCGATGTCGCCGCGACGGACGTGCCACCAGGGGGACTCCGGGGCGAAGAGGATGCCGATAAGGATGGGGAGGGGCCAGGCCCATTGCACAGCGAAGGGGATGCGGTAGGACCATTGGTCCATGCGCTGGAAAGAGCCGCGATTGACGCCGGCGGCGATAAACTGGCCCATGACCCAGCACATGTTGATGTAGGTGGTGAGATAGGGGCGGAGGACGACGGGGCAGACCTCGCTCGCGTAGGCGGCTGGAAGGGTCTGGAAAATGCCCCAGGGAATACCGGCCAGGATCTCTGCGGAGAGGAGCATCTGGACGTTGACGGCGAAGAAGAAGAGGAAGATGACGGCATTCATGGCGATAAGGGCGTAGATCATCGTCCATCGATAGCCGAGGCGCTCAGAGACGAAACCGCTGATGATCAGGCCGATCACCTCGCCGACGCGAGCACCGTTGGACAGCGCCGATTGCCAGGAGGCAGGGACACCCCAATCGCCGTCGGCGTCCTGGACACCGTACTTCTGATTGAATGCCGGGGACGCGTACAGGGAACCGAGCAGGGCGAGATCGTAGCCTTCCATGATCAGGGTCGAGGATAGCAGAACGGACCAGGCAACGGCCTTGGGATAGAGACGGAGACCCTGCCAGAGGGTCATCGCCTGTTCCTGGCGAGCACCTTGCTGGCCGTGGGCCAGCTCCTGCTTGGGTTGAGGGTCATGGTTCTCCATGGTGCAGGCACGGGAACTGACAGAAGGCGTGAGATTGATGAGAGGAACTCGCGCAGAGCCCGCAGATTAAATACCCCGAGACTGTGCTAGACGCCTCAACCAAGGTCTGGGGATGCGTACCCCAGCTCGGGGCACAAACTGCGCAGAGTCTGGGGTCGGATATCCCCGCGAATATTTCTTGATCAGCCTTTGATCGGCAGTCAACCGTCGTCCTGGTTGGTTGATCGGGACCAAGTCGGTCGTTAGTCGGAGGCTTTGCGGTGGGGCTTCACGTAGGGCATGCGGAGTCAACGCGGAGACCAAGAGCAGTCCAGACTTTCCCCGGGTATAAAACAGCCTGCGATTCGAAGAAAGAGAGCTAACCAGGTTCTTTTCATGTTAGCTATGTCTCCCACGGCCATTGAGACCGTCCCGACGGGGAAGAACAACTGGTGGAAGGAAGCCACCATCTACCAGGTAAGACGCATACCCCTGACAACGGAGAATGCTAAAGCAAACAGGTCTACCCGGCATCTTTCAAAGACTCTAACGGCGATGGATGGGGCGATATTCCTGGGGTGATTGAAAAAGTGCCTTACTTACATTCGCTCGGCGTGGACGTCGTCTGGCTCTCGCCCATGTACGATTCGCCGATGCTCGATATGGGTTATGACGTCTCAGACTACGAGAATGTTCTACCAGCGTACGGCACGGTCGCAGATGTTGAGAAGCTGGTAGAAGAATGTCACAAGTATGGGATGAGACTTATACTTGACCTGGTGATCAACCACACCAGCGACCAGCACAAGTGGTTTCTGGAGAGCCGCAGCAGCAAGGACAACCCTAAACGCGACTGGTATTTCTGGCGGCCGCCACGGTACGATGAGCAGGGCAATCGAATGCCTCCGAGCAACTATCGGGGTTATTTTGCAGGGAGTACCTGTTTGTTCACTCTTTCCTTCCGACTGCTGGACACGCGCTGATTCGCACAGGGACGTGGGATGAGCACACACAGGAGTATTACCTCCATCTTTACGCTAAAGAACAACCTGACCTCAACTGGGACAATCCAGAAACCCGCAAGACGATCTATGACAGCGCCGTCCGGTTCTGGCTCGACCGCGGCGTCGACGGCTTCCGGGTTGATACTGTCAACAAGTACAGCAAGTATACCGACTTCCCGGACGCCCCGATCACAGACCCAAAGAGCTATATCCAGCCGGCCATCGGCATGTGGTGCAACGGCCCCCGCATCCACGAGTTCATCCGTGAGATGTACGACGAAGCTCTCGAGCCCTACGGAGACGTCGTCACTGTTGGCGAGCTCGCCAATACCCCGGATCCGGCTCACGTTCTGAGATACGTGGGCGCCTCGGCCAAGCAACTAAGCATGGTCTTCCACCTCGACATCGGACACATCGGCATGGGTAGCCTGGAAGACAAATACATCCTGCAGCCATGGAAGCTGACGGAAATGAAGTCCATAGTGGCCAAATGGCAGACCTTCATTGAAGGCACCGACGGCTGGACCACAGCTTTCTGCGAGAACCACGACAACGGCCGGTCTGTTTCGCGGTTTGCGTCCGACGCGCCAGAACACCGCGAGCGCTCGGCCAAGATGCTCGCGCTGATGATGGTGGCCATGACCGGCACGCTCTTCCTCTACCAGGGGCAGGAGATCGGCATGATCAACGCGCCCCGCGACTGGCCCATCGATGAGTACAAGGACATCGAGGGGCTGGGGTACTACCGCGAGGCGCAGGCCCAGGTCGCCAGCGGTGTTAACCCGACGCGGGAAGAGCGCATCATGGACGGGCTGCGCGTTCTTGCGCGCGACCATTCGCGGCTCCCAATGCAGTGGGATAATTCTCCCGAGGCGGGCTTCACCACCGGAGTGCCGTGGATGCGCACGCATGATTTGTACCGGGAAATCAATGTGAAGAAGCAAGAGGGGGATCCGGACAGCGTGCTGTCCTTTTGGAAGAAGGTGCTGCTTCTGCGGAAGAAATACCGCCATCTGTTCATCCATGGGGCTTTTGAGGTCCTCGATTTCGATAACCTGGATACATTTTGTTTCATCAAGTCCAGAGGAGAGCAGCGGGCGCTCGTGGTGCTGAACTTTTCGGCGGCGGAGCAGCTCTTTACACAGACAGAGATGGCAGCCAACATGGAATTGCTGGTGGGTAATTATGCTGAAGCTGATTTGCGTGAGAAGCTGAGGCCTTATGAAGGACGAATATATATCAGAAGTGAATAGTACGGGATTATTTAGGTGTTTATATAGATTTCCTTGTTTATCCTCTCTGAGGTCCCAGATAGAACGTGCACATAAGGAAATGAGATGAAAAACTATCTTTTCTGACTTCATCACATCACTGGAACTAATTACATAAACCCTATGACCTAGTTATATGATCCCCACCCCTATGTTGAAGACCCCATAGTCAGTGTCTAAGTCAAGTCCAGCCCCGTCACTGGCTCCAATCGAGTTCTCTGGTCCTTGCTGTCTGGCCTGTGTCTGATTATGGTTCACCTGTTCTTTTATCTTGATTTAAGGGCTAAAGATATATATTTTAACTATAGAAACAGGTGGATCTTGCTTACAGGATTGATAGCCGAGGGCTTGGCATTTGCCCTACTTCACTGCAATCGATTCAGTCTCACCTCAGCGACTTTCGTATGTGTGGCATCGCACCCAATGCCATCCAGCAAGACCATAACAACAGCTTGCGACGCCTGTCGTCGACGCAAAGTCAAATGCGACGGCCAGCAGCCATGTGGTCGATGCCGGGATGCTGAAATCCCCTGTCGGACGACAAGTGTCCGCCGCAAAAAGGGCCGCCAAGGGGCCACCGCGACCGTTCTCCATGAACTCCGCAAGGCTCCAGCACCAACTGCTCAAGTCCAATCACTACCGTCGCCCCAACCGACGGTCATATCGGACCCCTTCATCCGCCAGCCTGGGCTTTTACATCCATCAGTGGTGCAGAGCTGCGCGGAGTACTTCTTCCCGCGCATGCTCGGGACAGTCCCGATCCTGGTCCCGACGACGTTCCAGGATCACGTCGCTCGCATCGAGGACTCTCTGCACTCGTACTGCCTGGTCGCGGCCTTTTGTGCCTTTGTATTTGCGCAGACGGGGTATGTGTCCTGGCTGAACGCCGGTAATCACTCGGCCTCGCTTGGGAGACTGTTGCTGGACGAGGCCATGGCTGCCCGTCGCCACCTTGATCCGTTTTCAGCGTCGACTCGTCACGGAATCACAATTGCATTCTTGCTCTACGGTTGCCAGATTGGAATGGGGAACCAGCGGCAGGCGTATTACTTCTTGCGGGAAGCAACGACTCTATATACGGCCGGCATGCTGGATCCGGCTGATGCAGACGGCGAAGACGCCGGAAACCTCTTTTGGCTATTACTGATCTCGGAAAGGTACAAATCATATGTGGGACATCCGTTTACAGCGCCAAGACTGACAAATCATATGCAGAGCGCACGCCATCCGAAGACATCGTCCGATCACGCTACAGATCACCCGCGACAGTCCCGTCCTCCGTGATACTCGGTCCGACACCTTCAGTCTGGGCTTCCGCTGCCTTGCAGAGCTCTACAGACCCTTCGACCAGACCTTCCTCAGCCGCTGGAACGGCACCGACTCCTCCGCGACAACAGAGCAGCTCATCCAATTCGAGGATCACCTGCTGCAAGCCGTCCCGGCTGACGTTGAGCTGCCCGACATCGTCCTCGCCGACCTCCGTGTCTCGCAGCAGTGGCTCCGCACCATGATCTGGCAACTCGCCACCTCAGCTGGCTTTCTGTCTAGCACGCCGTCGCAACCGTGTCTGGGCTTCGCCTATCCACTCCAAATCGCGCGAGACCTGTCGCTGGCGACGTGGAAACTATCGAAAGAGAGTTTGGAAACGCACGGCATTGGATTGGTAAGTCGAGCACCTCTCCACCACCCGCTCGCAGACTGATACTTAGACATGCACCAGGCTGAGAAGATCTTCGAGATAACATGCACCCTCACAGACGTCATGGCCTGCATGACCTCTGCCGGGCTCCGGTCATCCAGCTTTGACCTCGGCCCCCAGGACTACCTCAAACACCTATGCACCCTAATCCACAGTCTCCCGGGTGGAGAGACCAAATTCCTCCCCCTGCTCCTGGCGAAGATCAGCCAGACGCTACCGTCAATGCTGACGCCGGTCACCCGCCATCTCAGTTTGCCTTCTTGCTTGGCCGAGCAAGTGTCGGTGTCGCCCAATGTCGGCATCGGCTCGCCGGTGAGTCATCGGGATGACTGGAGTAAGGCGCTGAATTGGGCTGAGATGAGCCGCATCGGGGATCGGACACCTGAAGCTGGGCGGGGTGCTTGAGCTGGCTAGACGGCAACGAACGGATTTAATTCTATTGTTCAGCGTAATTACAGTACACGATGATTAGGTGGATAGAAGGGTTCTGAGAGATGGTAGCGGAGCATCGGAACCGATGCGGTGCCTCTGGCCTTCTCATAACAGGACTACAATGTCGATCGACTGGAGTCTTCCCCATCTTGCCGACGTTCTCGACACGGCGCAACCAGCCTCAGGGAGTCTCTCTCGCAGTCAACAACGAGGAACCTTCTCGTTCACTACTAACCGTTACTCACAGGCATAACCGAACAGCCGTGTTTCCATAATTTCCAAGAAACATGACAACCACACGAAGACCAGCAACAGAAACATATGTCGTGATGTATACTGAGAATTTCTCATCCGCACCCGGCCAGCTACTATCCCGAGACACTGGAGGAGCATCCACAAACTTGGCTGCCTCGACTTGAGATTTGGCCCGTTCGCCACTACCTGGCTTGAAAGAGATAGACCAGACGACTGCTGTCTTACAGCGGACAGATCTTGTCCCCATCAGGATTTGCACAGCCCTAGTCTTGGGTAGTTATGCATTGACTGGAGAAAGGGAGGTAATTGTTGTATGGAGGCGAGTGCGAGAGAGCGAAGCATGAGTTCCATGATGATAGTCGGGACTGGAATAAGCCGACTGGATCTTACGTACGGTGGCGATGAGATTAGTCTGGGGTTGGACTGTTCGCGAAGACGAGGAGAGGGTGTGTATAGAGAGGTGGAGAGATGAGTTCTGCCTAGCGCTGAGCAATTGATATCACTATTTTGGCTGGGATATGGGCCGTTTCGAGATCCCCAACGGCCATCCTGACGCTCGAAAGTTCCTTCCTCAGCAGCTCACTCCAGACAGACATTCGACCTATTATATGTGACGGTGAGGTTCTTCGGGAGCACCTCAGGGCTACATACCATGAGAGTCGAGAAGCAAGTAGGCCGACTTTGACATAAGTGGCACTCGGATTGGAGCATGTTGCAACCAATATCCGGAATCATTGGTTGGAGGCCGGCACGGCAAACAGTGGGTGGAAGAAAATGTGGGACATTGCGACGTTCCGAACTGATGCGGAGTACCGACGATTGCTCTACGCTGGTGGCCAGGATGCTGAGCTTTTAGTGAAGCAGTTTGGCCCGGGGCAAGCCTGTGGGGGATTCACGCAGATGCGTTGGCGAAAGCTCCTTTTCTCAAGGGAAATGGATCCACTGGTCAGAATGACAGAAGGGCTGATATGCCAACATCATAAGCACGGGGATGGTGCCAAGGCACAGATCACTACGATTTAGCTCGACCGAAGCTTCCTAGATTTCGATGCTCAGCAATGTGTGTATAGTGGAAGGTTAAAGTGTATCCTACACCAGGTACTTACAAGCTGGTTGGGAGTAGCGGGACGAGAGTAAAATTCTAGTCTAGTATATTAAGAGTGATTGGTCTGGTAGTACGTCGTACTGGATATTTTCTCGAAAGGAGTGGAAGAGCCGAATGAGGGCACCTGCGCTGGCATCTATCAATGCATGGCCATACAGCTTTAAGTCTCTTGCGACAGCCGCCTCTGCTTCGCATGCTTCCAGCGATGGTAACCCGTGTAACAAGTTAAAAACATAAATCCGAGCGATACATAAAATGTCATGGAGAGAAATCTTCCGTCGCAAACTTTGTCATCATTCCAAAAGTTGCATGTGATAAGCGAACCAAAAAGTAAGATATAGACTGCTAGAAGGGACCTACGAAATTGAATCAGCTCAAGAGTCGCTCAGAGGCTGCAAAGGTGTGTCTCACTTAAAGAAGTGTCTAACGAATGGCACGACAAACCATTTGACAATGGGTTGTCAGAATAGACATCTGCGATCCCAACAAGACGATTTGGAAACACTGTATCGTCCATCTGGCTGCGAGCGGTTGTTGATTTAGAGCAATGGGTACCTCCTTTTTCCATGGTAACCAAGAAGTATCGGACAGAGTCGATGGTTTATTTCGTGGAATAACGAAATGGTGGGTGGAGGAGAGGGGAGCGGGATTTTGTTAAGAGAAGGTTGGGATTTGTGAGAGGGACAGAACCGCGAACCTCGCAGCTTGTGGGAGGTATTTAGGATGGCCGTGGTAAGGATTATGGCAAGTTTACAAAATTCCAATACTACCCACCTGGTTTCTTAATGGGGTGGAGTGTGGACCATCAAGACAAAATAATGAGCCAAGCTGGGCGGACTGTGTATGGTCTGGAAGCAGGGCTGAGGTGAGGATAGGCTATAACGCATTCACTCACTGCGCTTACAGTAAGTCTTATAAATACTTTTATTGATGTGTAAGACCTTCTGCAGTATATTCAGTATGATCTTGGCTCAGAGAAGTCTGTATAACTGGCCACTTGTAATATCAATATAAAAAAGGCCCTTTCCCTCGGCGCCTCTAGGCCTCGCCATAGCCCTGGGCGGCCCGTCGTGGGCTGAGCCCTAGCCCGCCCATGGGCGGGCTTTGGGCGCACCCTCCCTGCCCGCCGGGCT
>NW_027396287.1:0-9872 GCF_047715535.1 Aspergillus foveolatus | reverse complement strand
TGATTGAATGATGAACTGGTAAAGGGGTGGGCGCGTTGTTTGGCAATGACCGCGCAGCTCGGTGGTCCGCGCAGCTCGGTGGTGGATTACGTTAGTTAATAGCTCCCACCTAACATCAATAAGTGACCATTCTCATGCTCGCCGAGGTTTTGCCATAAGGCCGTTATAGCTCAATTTAGCTAGTATTTAAAATCTAATTAGCTAGATTATAATATATAGGAATAGATTCCCAGGGCCTGCTCTAGGGACAAGCTTTAATTTTAAGATTTTTTATTTCATAATTATAATCTTTAGTTATATCTTTTATATATTATATTTGATATTAAGTTAGTGTAAAAATCTACTAAAGATTATATTTAGAACTAGCTCTAGAATATAAATATATAAATTATTTTCTAGCTTGTTCTATATTATAATAATTTAGTTAAAAAATAATTAATATTTAACTAAGTATTTTATAAGAGTTTCTAGATAAATATTTAAAAGATTTATTCTATCTAGGTATTATTATAACTATACAAAATTTTTATAGTCAATCTATAAATTTTATAATTTAAAAATTTAAAATAAGTGTAACAATCACAGGGTAGACTCTAGGATTAATTAGGTATGGTAGAGAATTGCCAGGGAATTAAAAGCTATAAATAATCTAAAGCTATCTATCTTATATTTACTAGACTACCTCTTAGCCATCCTCTTACAAGGTTAGCAAGTATTAAATATGTATATAATCAGGAGTCATGACATTATTCTGCTCTGAGCGATTAATAATATAGTAACTATCTGGTCCTGGGTTTGATCCTGTACTTGGTTTGAACTATATAATAATAGGCTATTAAGATACTTTGTAACTACTCTTTTTTATATAATAAGTTTTAAGATTATTTCTTTTTTTTTTAGATTAGCTTAATAAAATACTACTACCTGTATATTAAATCTTAAATAACTATAATTATCAATTTCTATATCTAGTCTCCTTTAAAGAGTACTATATTATAAATATAGTCTATAAAATTATAAATATTTTATTAGAATATTTTAGAGCCTCTTTTTTTAGTATATTAATATTAACTCTATCTAGATAGAAATATCTAATATTATTTATTTTTTTTCTTTTTTAAACTAATCTAGATTTATTTCTATTAGCTTAGAGCTTATATAATATTATTTAGTAGTAATATCTAATAATATTTACTAGAATAAAAAGTATAATATTTGCCTTAAATAAACGATTATATTTATTTTTTTAAAAATTAATATCTATTTTCCCTAGTATGGAGCTTGTTATGTTATTAATTTTAATTATATAGAAATAATTATTTCTTCTACTAATTCTTCCTAATATATAAATATATTACTAATAATATTTAGTATAACGTAATTCCCGGTCTGTTTGTGAATGTAACGGGCGTAGGGAGTATTGTTTTCAACTAGCTGTCCTGTATAAACAAGTATCACAAGCTTAGAGAAGGAAACAAAAGATAGAAGCACAAATATCCTCCCTTTCATTAATCTTTTCTAATTATATGTCAATACTTTTCCGATCTGTATGCTGACAGATCTCTTTACCAAAGCTATGTGCTGAAATTCCAAGATTATATACTAATATTGCTGGAACCTTATTTGGGTCTCTAAAATTAGTTAAGGGCATGGCTGACAACCAAAATCCAGGCTATAGCCTGTGACAGTGAATC
Organism: Aspergillus foveolatus; assembly: GCF_047715535.1. NCBI lineage: Eukaryota > Fungi > Ascomycota > Eurotiomycetes > Eurotiales > Aspergillaceae > Aspergillus > Aspergillus foveolatus. Next base: position 8,178 of record NW_027396287.1, on the reverse strand, counting down.
CCGGTCGGTTCGTGAATCCCCCTCCAAAATTCATGCTATCTCAACTTTAAAGCTTTATACCATGACCAAAAATGATCTAAATTAGATAAACTAATTATCTTGATGACTAGGAAATCTGGTTCTAGTATGCCCCTTATTATTATATTCAGAACATGTCAGTGGGGCACATTTAGGAGCTGTTGAAGTTGAAAGAGTACTTCCACTAGCACCACCCCCCTCTGCCTCCAATCGCTTGTTTGTCAATGAAATAAGATCCCTAGCTTCCTGAACTGAAAGACCATGTGTAGGAGCTATTTAACCTTTATAAAAACTCTTTTTTTGCCTGTTATTCTTAATAGCTGCGCTCAGAGTTTTCTTTGGCTAACAAGCCAGCATTGTACATGGCCAACTCATACCCCTTAATAAACTTATTAAATGCTTGTTTGGAAGGGGATTAAGGTCTCCTAAAGCCATCCTTTAGAAGCTTTTTAACTGAGGATGCTTTTTAATGTATTTAGCAGACTGTATGAGGCGTACAGAGCTGGGAGGAAGGGATTGAAGTACTCCCTCTGCTAGGAGCGGTGGTTGGAGCTGATAGTCTTATATTAAACTTATCCAACACTGTATTAGGGTTGAAGGGGACTATCCTAGTTACTCTGAATCTGCTTTAAATATTCTCTATTATAAAGACTTCTTTGTAAGCTGCTGTTAAGCTTTCAGGAAATCAAACTTGTCAATATAGTTATATCCTAACTTGTTATGGGTCCTTGCCTATACAAGGACCTTAGACCTTAGTGACTCGGCCAAGGCCTACGTTGTCCTGAAGGCGGTGAGCCACCTGTAAGACTTCCTCATGACAGCAATCCCTTTTTCCTTTCTCCTTTCCAGTGATTCCTTCTTGTACATACGGCACGTCTAGATAGGAAGATCCATCTAAACACGTCCCATTACATAACTGCCCTTTCTGCTCTATAAGCTTGCAGTATGCCTTCTTCAAGGGACCAATAGCTATAGAGTACTTCTAATATATATTTAGATTAAAAAGATAGTAGATCGATCTACTTTTTAGAAAAACTAATCTTACTAGATATATCCTAGTAAATATAAACTAGGTTAGTAATTTTTATCAAATATTATAAGGACTTATAAACGTGCTTTATATAAAAAATTACCTAACAAGTAGAATATAAAAATCTAGATATTATTAAAGTAAATTATAATAGTTATAAAAAACTCTAAATATAATATAATTGTAAAACAAAATAAAATTTGATTGTTGTATTCTTATGCAGTGATGATTGTTGTTGTTGGTGGTTAGGCCACCAGGGATTAAGAGATCATTATCCCGCTTAAAGGCGGTAATATTATGCAGAAATAGGCCACAACAGAGAACTAGGCAACAACAGAACACAAGGCAAGGAAGGTAGCCGTAATCATAACATCGTACAACATCGTAATCATAGAGAGTTGTAATAATAATAATTTAAATAATAATATTTATAAGCTTAATAAGATTTACTATAGAGATTATAGCTACTATAAAGATTATATCATAGAAAAAACTGTAAACTATACCTTGTATAACCAGGTAATTAAGAAAAAGTAATAATAATTATTTTTGAAAAAGACTTTACCTAGAAAATTAATACTAGGATAGTAACTTACTAACTACTAGATTAGAAAATTAAAGTTAGTCTTAATAACTAGATAATGAATAAGATAAGGCCTTTAAGAACTTTATAAAGCTTTTAATCTATTATAAGAGTTTATAAAATTAATTATTATGTTTACTAATGTTAGATAGCTATAGAAGCTATCTAATTTCTAAATTTAACTAGATTTATGGTTTAGTAAATATTATTATACTATGTTATATGTTTACAGGTTTATTATATTTTTTTATAACTACTTAATATTAGCTGTTTTAGACCTTTAAAGAGGATATATAAAGGCCTTGTTAATGGTCAGATAAGATTTAGATATAACTGTATTAATAAGTATAATTTCTTAAAGTATATATAAAAGCTTATTAATAAATCGTTATGTTTTAAGATAAATAAGATAACTTTATAGTAACTATAATATAGTTATTAAATATTAGGAAACCTTTAATAATCTAAATACTAGCCTACAAGCTCTATTAATCCCTAAAAATAATAGATTATTTCTATAAACTTCTTGGTACTTATAATACCTTAGATAATTTACTAATTAAGAAAGAATTTTTCAATTAAAAAGTTACAAAGGCAGGGCTCCTGAAGCATATTATTTTTAAAATAGACTATAAACTAGCTAGAAAAGGCTACTAAGCTAGTATTTTATAAATTATGTAATAGATAAAGTTAATTAGTTATAAGCCATAAATATAAAAAAAAAGACAGAAAATAATCTAAATACTAGATAGCCCTTATAGACTATCAATCTAGTTAATAGTCTTGGGGGCTTTCTAGATATCAGATTATTTTATTATAGCTTAAAAGTTAGTAATAATCTCAAGATTATACTTATATATAACTTATAATATATAATCTTATTTAACGGGACTATAGTATTCTCTAAATCAGGTTTACTAAAGAGCTTAGATTAATCTAGTTTTAGTCTATGTTTTCTAGTTTATTCTTTTTAGGGTTATTCTTCTCAAGAATAATATAGTTTATATTAATAAATTACTAGATAATATATTAATAATATAGTATAGCTCTTTAGTTAGACCAGGTACTTTAAAAAATATAGGCTTTAAAGGTTCTAAAAAAGATATATTATATTCTTATACTAGCTTTACAATGAAGATACTAATATAGTAGGCTATAATTTAATATAGTTAGAATTTAATATAGTATCTAAGTAAATATAGTAAGCTATAATTACTAGTTTATGTTTACTATTTTAATAAAAAGAATTTATAATTTACTAGATATATATAGATAGCGAAGTCTTTATTCTTAATTAGAATTAACTTCTCTAAATAAGATTAGATAGTAACCTATTTTTATAAAATAATTAACTTATATTTTTACTCTGTTTTTCTTAGCAAGGTAATAAACTAGGAGAACTTATATTTAATAAAAGCTAATAAGTATTTAAACATTTTAAAAGTATATCCAGTTAAGATATACAGTAATCTCTATTTTTTTCTTAAAAAATTATATAAGTTTCTTAGTAAACCTCTAAAATATTTTAATAACATATAAACTTTTATATTTACATATTACAGCTATTAATTTATATAATATTTTCTAATAATTTAGTTTAAGACAATAATCTAGTAATATTATCTAGCTAGCTTTTAAAAATCCAGTTCATTAGAATTATTTTTTTCAAGATTTATTATTATATAATAAACTAATTAAGTATAGCTCCATATAAGCAAACTTAATAATTTTTATAAAATTTTTGTTCTAATAACTAATAATGTTTCTTAATGAATGGATTGATATTTATAATAATAAGTAATATTATTGGTTTATTTTATATTATTATTATTATTTATATCAGGCTAGAAATAGCTAATCTCTTTAATTTTCTAACATCTAGTAAAATTATATTATCTTAGTTATTGAGTAGTATTATTACCTTTAAAATTATTACGAGAAAGATTAAAAGGCTTAGGTATACTAGGATAACCTAGGAAGACTAGAAAAACTAGTTAGTATATATTTATTAGAAGAATTATTATTTTTACTCCTACTTCCTAGAGAACTACTAGGATAAATATTATTATAATATCAATTTAGTTCTTATTGAAACTAATTAAATTAGTAATTAGCCTTATCTTAATTTTACTATATTAAGCAGAGAAGATTAGCTATGAATAATTAGTTTCAAAATAGTTAGCTAGTAAATTATTACTACCTCTGGTAATTTTAATAATCCTAGATATAGCTATAAATGAACTAGATTTATACTTCTTAAATCTAAAATTAAATCTATATTTTTATATTCTAACATATTTCTCGGGTCCGCCGTAGAACCCCCTCTGAAAACTATGCTTGCTCAATTTTAATGTACTATACAACAACCAAAAGTAATTCAAATTGAATAAACTAAATTCTATAACAATTAAGACAGCTGGTTTTCTTATGCCCCTGAATATTATATTCTGATTATATTAGTAGAGTATATTTAGATATACCTAAACTTTGAGGAGTACCTCTACCAGTATCCCTCTATCTTGCCTTTATTTCCTTATTTTTCTATAAAATTAGATCTCTGGCTTCTTGAAATAAAAGGCCTTTTATAGAAGTTATCTAATACTTAGATTCTTTTTCTACCTATTATTCTTAATAGCTAGGCAGAGATTAGTATTATAGGTAGCTAACTTGTACGCTTTTACTAACTTATCTAAGACTTTTTTAGTAGGAGTTAGAGGACTTTTAGACGTTCTCTAAAGCGACTTCTTAACTAAAGAAGCCTTTTTAATATACATCGTATACAGTATAAGGCATGCCAAGCTAAGAAGAAGGGATTAAAGCACCCCAATTGTCACAGGCTATGGCCTGGGTCTTGGTTATCGGCAATGCCCTCAACCAAAGGTCTAAACAAGGTTTCTGTTACACCGGTCTGAACCAAGGTTCGGAAAAGTCAAAAGTATTGACGTATGTCCAGAAAGGTTGATAAAAGGGAGGAGAGAGGGTTCATGTTTCTGTCTTTCATTTTGTTTCTCTAAGCTTGTGATATTCGTGAATGCAGGACAGCTAATTGAAAACAATACTACCTACGCCCGTTACACCCATGGCTAGGAGGGGGGTAGAGGTACCCAAGTTAAGATTTAACTTATCTAGTACTAGTAGTCTCAGGGTCGAAAAAATAATAAACCTAGTTATTCTAAATCTATTTTAGATATTCTTTATAGTAAAGACTTCCTGGTAAGCTGCTAGATAAGCCTTTTAAGAAATCTAGTTTATTAATATAGTTATATTCTAGGTGCCTTTCTGTTTAATAAGTTTATTATATATCCTCTTAAAAGGGCTATAATAACTAATAGCTAAAGGTTATAAGAGGTAAGATAAGTAGGCAGGCATGTAAAAAGGTACAATATTATTCTTCTTATATATATAGTCAAACTTGGGTATTAGGTAGTTTCTATAGCTATCTAGAATAAGTAGCTAATACCCTCTCCTTATATATCTATTTATAGCTAGAATAAAGACCTTTTAAAGCCCGTAAAGGCTAATTATATCTATAGTCTATCTATTAGTACTTATTTTAATTCTCTAATTGCCAGGAATTATGCCTTTATTAAATTATCTTTATATGTAGACTTCTCCTTTAAAAATAATAGTAGAGGGTATTGGCCACCTCCTAGTATTAATATTTTTAATAGTGATAACTTATTCCTAATTTCCTGGCTATATAATTTATAGTTTACTACGTATTTCTACTCTAGAAACTATCTTTATTATATAATAAGATTTATAGCAAATCTAGATTAAAATTATAGATATCCTTATCCTAAATTCTCTACTAATCTTTGACCTTTTGTATCTTATTAAATTATTAACTAATAATCTTGGGATCTTATAGAATATTCTCTAGTAATTAACTCCTGGCAAATCTTATTTTAAGCTCTAGTTATTATTTAGTAAACTTAGTAACCTAATTTTTTCTAATCAGTTAGGATAGAGTTAAGGATCTAGTATCTGGTATAATTTAGGCTATCTCCTGTACCTGGAAATACCTAGGAGATATATTATATATAAAAATAGTATAGATACTATCTATACTATTAGTGCCTCCTCCTGGTATTCAGATAGGCTATAGTTATAGAGTTCTGCTTGAGAAGGGCGTCCCTTTAACTAATTATATAGGATTTGGGGAGGTAGGTTGTAGGCATGTATAGCTTGCTTAATATTAGAAATTTTTCTGCTTTTCTAATCATAAATCATGTATATAACCCTGCTCTCTTGCTCTATTAATTCTTGCTTTGTTTTACATAGTTTTTATGGCATGGTGGTGGATTAAATATAGGGGGTGGTAGACGCATTAGAAATTTTGAGGTTCCATGGCAGACCCAGGAACTACAGCAGAGCCAGGAAATATGTTAATAAGTCTAGAATAGTAAATATTATTTTACTAAAATATTTTCTAGATTTAATTTTCTATATAAAAACCTTAGATAATATATCTGGATAATTATTATTATTCGGTTTAGAAGTTAATTATTTTACTTTTTAGAATTTAAGATTAATATTAGATAATCTCTCTAATTCTAGTTAGTCTATAGAAGATAATAATTCTTTAACTAATAGTTATTAAGCTAATAGTAATTCAACTAAAAATAATTTATTTAGTAGTAGTTTGACTAATAATAACTTAATTAATAATAATTAACAATGATACTTCCTTAAAAAATAGGTATCTTACTACTTTATTAGAATACTTAGGAAGAAATTTAACTATAACTTCTTTTATAATAGGAGGTTAGTGTCACAGGCATGGCCTGGATCTCGGTTGTCGGCCATGCCCTCAACCTGGTTCTAAATAAGGTCTTTGCAACATCAGTGTACAGCCTCGGAATTGCAGCCTCGTAGGAAAAGAGATCCGTCCTCGTAACTTCGGGAAAGAGATCCGTCGGCATGCAAGTCCCGGAAGTCGGAAGTCTTGACTATGATTGGGAAAGGTTGTTAAAGGGAGGAGGAAGATATCTGCGCTTCTATCTCTTGTTTCTTTCTCTAAGCTTGTGGTATTCATGAATACAGGACAGCTAGTTGAAAACAATACTACCTACGCCCGTTACAGTTAGTAGCATGTCTGGTTTATCTAGAAGAGTTATTTATTTTCTTAATCAGGCTATATAGACTATATAGGATCAGAGATCTTGATCCTAGTATTGCTATTAACTAACTAGCGATTAGGCAGATCCTAATTATTTAATACTATTATAATTTGGCTTGGAGTAACCAGCCAAGCAATACTAACATATAACTATTATTATATAGAAATCCTGACTATCAATTATCATTTCTTTGATACTAGTAAGACCTTATAAGTAAATAGCTAAACTCGTATATTAGTTAGCTATATTTTAAATAATAATACCCTTATTAGATATCTTGAACTTTAAAGGCCCTGTTATTTACCTGATCAAGTATCTAGCTATATATTAGTTACTACTAAAATCTGCTAAAAACCTAGCCTACCTGTCTAATAGAAGATCTTATAATCTTTACTAAATTATACCTATATAGAATTTATAAACCTTGCTAATCTGCTGAAAATTACTAGCTTACTAGATTTTCTAGATTATATTAATAAAAACCTACTATCTAATGCTAATAAAGCTGAGCTAATTAAGCTATTAGGAAAGACTTGATCTTAATCTTAGTCAACTTTATCTATTACTTTATAAAAAAAGGGCAAAACTCTTATTAGTAGCTTTAAAACTTCTTTAACTTTAATAATACTTTTATCTCTATAGAATATAGCTCTTCTAACTATAATACTAACTAGTAATATTAGGACACTAACTATACTATTTATATCTTAACTAAATTAAGAAAGTTTATTAGATAATCCTTTAAGCCAACTACTAATAATTAAGAATGTTATAATAGAATTCCTTCCTAAATATCCTGACAAGGTAGTAAAATACCTATCTTTTAAAATATTATTATTATTAATTAGATTATTAGTAGTTAAACTATTACCCTAACTATTATTAGCCTTATAATTATTAGTAAAAAAATAACCTATATCCTCTTCTAACCAGCCAGAATTAGAGAGATTACCTGATATTAATCTTAAATTCTAAGAAGTAATGTGAATAACCTCTAAGCCTGACAATAATAACTATCTAGATATAATATTTAAGGCTTCTATACAAGAAACTAGGCTTCGTCACAACCCAATAATACCCGGACCCAACCCAACCCAACCCAACCCAGAATGGGTTTTGGGTCCAGCTCTCCGACCCAACGCTGGGTCTTGGGTTTTATCTTAAAACCCAAAACCCAATGGGTAACCCATTGGGTCCCCAAAAATAAACAAACAGGCCAAACAGCGTGGCGTCTCATCACTGCATAACTAATAAATTTTTAGCCGTAGTATTGAGTATTCTGGTTACATACTTTCTTAAGACATATTAATAGAATGTCACAAGCTAGAGTTGTTAATACTTGAGTCTTGATTTCAGGTGTAGCTTCATCACATAGAAAATATAATCAGTTCTTCTACTCTAATATTGCTCGAAATCATTATCTG